>NW_016815004.1:655383-674408 GCF_001698545.2 Rhinopithecus bieti | reverse complement strand
AAAAAAAAAAAAAAAAAAAAAAAAAAAAAAAAAAACAACAACAACAACAAAAAAACGAAAGGTCTAAAGTGATACAAAATGATATTTTTGTCTCCTTTGCTTGACAGCCTTTCAGATTCCTGAGCCTCAGTTTCTCATCTGTAAAACGGGAATAATATGCTTTGTCTGACCCTAGGGTTACTGTGAGGATTAAATTAATAATAAAGTACTTAGTAGAGGTGCCTAGGAGTCAGTAAATGTTAGTTATCTTCAATAAATACTAGTTTGTTTCCTTCCTTACCTAAGACCCTTCTCTGTGCTAAAGATCCTTAGCCTAAAATTGAATTCAATAAGTCAGTCTAACCCAAATAGTGCAGGGTGCAATGAGTTGCCATCTTCAAATGAAATCATCTATTGCTTAATTGGCATTTGTAGTAAATACACAGAAGTTAACTAAAAACCTCACCTCCATACCCCGTGTGCTTTGCTGTCAAGCAAAGGAGACAAAAATAAAGGTAGGCTTTATTAATTTTTTAATTATGCAGTTAAGCATTTCTTGAATCTGAATTTCTTTTTTCTGTTGGCTTGTATTACTTAAAGCCTCTGTATGGTTTGCAGTTAGATAGATGTTTTCATCTTATGTCATTCATCATGTTAATTCTACTTTTCAGTTTTGTGTCACCTACACATTTGCTGAGTTTATTCACCAGACATTCAAGTCACTGACAACAGATAGGACAAGTCCTTTTGCTATGACCGTGGTACCTCTAGAAACCTGTGGCACAGTAGAAATGGTCCTGGATTTTTGGAGGCTGGTTTTGGAGTCTGGCTCTGATACCTATTAGCTTTGTGACCTTGAGAAACTTATTTTCAGTATCAATAAAATGAGGTAACATCTGCCTTTCAGGGTGGTTGTTAAAATTCAAAGTAATGAAAGCACCAAGTACAATACTGGCTGGAAATCTAGTTGGCCTTCAGTAGATTTTGCTTGAACTAATGAATTAGCTGGACTCAGCCCTTTCTTACCAAACTATTCTAGTCCATAGAGCAGTCTTCTCCATAAAGACATTATGAGAAAAATGTCTTGCTGAAAAGTAAAGATCTTGCATATTCCCTGATCTACCACAAAAGTAAATAACATTAGTTTAAAAATGAATGATTCTTAGCACATTGCTAGTTCCTAGAAATCCCCAGTCTTTCCCAACCCCCATTGTTCCTTGTTTAATGTTTAAGTTTGAATTTTGCTAGAGATAGATGTCAAACTATTAGTCTGTAAAGTCTAGGAATTCTAATTCTTTCCTTTAGCTTTGAATATTAAAATAAACACACTGGGGAAAAAAGTTGTGTTTGAATCTCTAGCCTCTTGAGGCTGCCCTGCTCCATGTTTTTCCAGAGGTTGCCAGGATAGTTCTGTGCTGACATCCGCAGCTTCTCTTGGTACCCTGGAATATCACCAGAATGTCAAGGCATGGATTCTTTTAAAGTGACCTCTTCTTCTTGCACCTTAGTTCTCTCTTAGTGAGGTTTCCATGCTTTCCAGCTTGAAATCATTTGCTTTTAAGGGAGCAAAACAGTTGCTGAGCAGTTTTGTTTTCTTTCTCATTAGTTAATACGCCATCTATCCTTGGATTTGAGAATTTTAAAATGAGCCTTTCTTACTACACTTTCCGTATAGTAAGTATACTATGCACAACATGCACTAAGTCGGTGGTTGAGAAACAGAACCACTCAAGGTGTTATAATGTTGAAAGTTTTGGCAGTAGTAAATAACTCTAATCAGTACCTCACATGTGAAGAGCCTTGTATTTTAAGAATGAATTTATTCCTTGTAAGTTAAAAGTTGTGAAACTAGGAGTGTTTCACAAGGGGCTGAAGGTAACATAAATTACTGAAGCTGAATGGGAGGGAGTAACAGATATGTGACCCCAAGAGTGAATGCCTAGCTTAGAAGTATTCTAATTCAGAACAGTTGCAACACTGCACTGGCCCAACAAAACACTGGCCCAAGCACTACTGCAAGTTTGTAGCCTTTGCATGTAAACAGCCTGCAAGAGGCAGAACTATGTAAATGTCACTGTTTTATTCCCAACATCTAACATACTACAGGCATATGGAGAGTTGACAAATGGGAAAACTTTAATAAGCATTCGTTAGTCGCCTTGATGTAGAGAACTGTTCTGTACAAAATAAAGAAAAAAATAAACTCCTGCCTTTGGGGAATATCTAATCTCATTTGGGGAGACAGCATTTATACATTAAAGACGAGACTTCAGTTCAAGAACAGAATTCTGAGGAAGGGTGGGAAGAGGACTGGAAAGTCTGCAGGAAGGAGATGTGGCTTCCCCTATCCTCAAAGATAGTACTTGGGTTTAAGTAGGGAACAGGGAAAAGGGTGCTGGGTGGAGATAAAGGCGAGGTGGTGTGTTTCAGCTTAAAGGAGGACTAGGAGTAGGAAATGAGCATGGGTGAGCCAAGGAGATTCACGTGATGGGAGAGGAAATTTCCTTGTATTAGTGAGAAATTAAGTCCATTGGGTAAAAACAGAGCTTTAAAAAAATGTTTATATTAAATGTACCTCTCTTCCCCCCGAGACACTGTACTGTTGGCCACAGAAAATAGGAACCCTACAATAACTCCTTAGGTAAAGAAGTGGAGTATATGGATCATGAAAGAACTATGAAACTTTAAATGGCAAAATTTTCTGAATTCTTGGTCCTCTGACCTAGAGTCCTAGTGAATTTGAACACTATGTTCTTCCACGTTTCTATACCAGAGTGATGATTCTTTTCAGTGCTCGAAATTACATATACTGCTGCCTAGAACTTAATTCAGTGCATAGCACTTAACACTTTTATTAATTTATGCCTCCTACTTGTTCTAAAATGAAGTGGTTTTACTAAAGACTAATAGAAATTGAATCTGTAGGGGAGGAAAAAAAGCTCTTCTACCCTCTTAGGTTTGTGACCAAGGCCTGTGAATCAAACTGATAAAAGAGTAATGGCATAAATAGAACAGATTTAAACACACATATGCACAGGAGTTTGCAAAAGAAATGTGACTCAAGGAGGTGGTTAGAATTTGCGGCTTATCTATCAACTTAACAAAATGATAAAGCGGGGAGAGGTTCTAGATCAGGTTTTCTTAACTAGTTGGTCAGAGCTCCTTTTCATTTTTCTGTGAGGATTTATATTATGGTGCTGGAGGAATTGCTGCAGATTGAAGGTCAACATTCATGGTCATAAATAGGAGTGGCCAGATGAAGCCACCTGGTAGCCAGAGTGAAGCCCAGAAGGGCTTAGGGAAATACTTGCTTGTGTATGTGTGTGGTTTTTATCCTCTACCTGGAGGACCTGGTAAATAAGATGAAGTATTGATACCTGGACTTAAGACATGTATCACCTGTTCAACAGTTAGTCTATCTCTAATTGTTCAAAATCCTAAATTACTGTTGTCATTCTTAGATTATACTTCTCTTTCCTCAATTATAATCTGGAGATATAATAGAACACTTAATAATTAGATGTTAGTAGCTTTAGGAGACAATCTGGAGAGATAAGGAATGGAAATAACACAGAACATGTTCCATGTTCCAAGGAAGTTCTAGATGCTTTACATATAGAATCACAATTTTTATTTTTCTGAGATGGAGTCTTTGCTCTGTCACCGAGGCTGGAGTGCAGTGGTGCGATCTCGGCTCACTGCAACTTCTCCCTCCCACGTTCAAATGATTCTCCTGCCTCAGCCTCCCTAATAGCTGGGATTACAGGCGTGTGCCACCACACCCAGCTGATATTTTTATTTTTATTAGAGATGGGGTTTCACCATGTTGGCCAGGCTGGTCATGAACTCCTGACCTCAGGTAATCCACCCACTTCGGCCTCCCAAAGTGCTGGGATTACAGGTGTGAGCCCCCGTGCCCGACCAAAATCACAATTTTTAGATGACTGAGGTAGAGCCGTTTACAGATAAAATCATACCATACCGCTTTATTCAGGTTTATTAGAATCTCAAACATTGTCTCATTTCTTAACAAGGTTATTTTCTCTGCCTCTCTATTGAGAAATTTTGGCCCCAAGAGTGACCACATGGAGTCATCCTGAGCCCGTCCTGTCAGTGAGCAGCTGTACACTGTGTGTGCTCTAAGTGCCTGAGGACGAAACCAAATTCTCCGTTTCTAAGGACCCTATAGTAGTGTTCTTTTGGTAACCTTCATACTGACCAAAGTCATATTTACAGTATTTTGTAGCTTTTACTTTTTGGTGAAAGACAAAGAACATTATGTTTAAATTGTGTCCATTTCTGTTTGCCTGTTTAACCAATGTCATTGGATCCTGCTGTGAATTTATAGTCCAAGTGAATGATTCTCAATACTCCCAGTACAAAGACTTCCATTTACTGTCCAGTTTTCAGAGCCCTACAAGAAAGTATATTCTTTCTCCGTATCCATTATTAGAGAACACATAATGACAAACATGTTACTAGAAACTGAGTTACGTATATTTTTTATAAACTTATTTTTTATTTTTATTTTTTTTTGAGCCTGAGTCTATCACCCAGGCTGGAGTGCAGTGGCTCACTGCAAGCTCCGCCTCCCAGGTTCAAGCGATTCTCATGCCTCAGCCTCCTGAGTAGCTGGAATTACAGGCACCTGCCACCACACCTGGCTGATTTTTGTATCTTTAGTAGAGGCAGCTTTTCACCATGTTGGCCAGGCTGGTCTCGAACTCCTGTCCTCAGGTGATCTGCCCGCTTTGAGTTATGTTTTAATGAATTGGTATTTCTATTAATCACATCTACACTGAAATTGGAAAGACTGAAATTGGAAAAATGGGAAAGAAAAAAAAATATGTATATATGTATATATATATGCATAAAACTTTTTGGAAGACCATAACATGGTTTTTATTAGATATTTACATTAATTCAGGTGAGACCAATTTTAAGCCATAACTTGAGATATAAGGCATCTTAGAAACCTGTGTAAAGGCTTAAGAATATGACATAAAATGGGACAATGGTAAAATAAACCATCTCTGTTAATCTAGTGTTTAAGATGGACTTCTTGGGAGGTAGCAGCCTATGCGTTTACAGAGCAGATTTTAGAAGTTACTTTTTTTTTTTTTGGCTAGTTTTGTGTTTGGGTCCAGCTCATGTCCAAATTGTGACCTTTTTGTGATACCTTCCACTGGCATATTCCCAAGAAATTTACTCCTTTTGATGACACTGCACCCAGAATGGAGGAACACAGCTACAAAATGAACTACAAAGAATGGGCTAGCCAGGCATGATGGCTCACACCTATCATCCCAGCACTTTGAGAGGCCAAGGCAGAAGGATCAGTTAAGGCCAGGAGTTCATAACCAGCCTGGACAACATGGCAAGACCCTGTCTCTACAAAAAATATAAAAATTTACCTGGGCATGGTGGCATGTACCTATAGTCGCAAGTACTCAGGAGGCTGAAGCCAGAGGACAGTTTGAACTCAGGAGTTTGTAAGGCTGCTGTGAGCCACAACTGGCCACTGTACTCCAGCCCAGGCGATGGACTGAGATCCTGGCTCTAGGAGGAAAAAAGGTGGGGAGTTGCAGTAAATCACATTTTCTCTTTGACGGACCCAACAGAAGCCCCAGTTGTTGCTAGATCTCTTCCTGAGGATAGTGTCAGGGCTCACTCTATATTTTTAGTGCTTTGAGGGTTCAAATAACATTGAAACACATAAAGGGGCGTTCTTTTCGTTATGTATGACTGTAATGTGTATGTATGTGTCTGTGCATTGTGATTTGAGGGGTAGGGGTCAGAGTTTCCCCTGACTTCCCTCCTGAGTACTTGCGACTATAGGTACATGCCACCATGCCCAGGTAAATTTTTATATTTTTTGTAGAGACAGGGTCTTGCCATGTTGTCCAGGCTGGTTATGAACTCCTGGCCTTAACTGATCCTTCTGCCTTGGCCTCTCAAAGTGCTGGGATGATAGATGTGAGCCATCATGCCTGGCTAGCCCATTCTTTGTAGTTCATTTTGTAGCTGTGTTCCTCCATTCTGGGTGCAGTGTCATCAAAAGGAGTAAATTTCTTGGGAATATGCCAGAAATTTCTTGGGAATATGCCACTCCTGGCTGGGAGTGGTGGGTGGAAGGGCACTGTTAGATGTTATTACTTACAGCCTGAATAAATTATATTCTCTTTCTCCTTTTGATTGTTAATTTTGGAAGCACTTACATTCTATGGACACAGGTTCCAAACACATAGTAGACACTCAATATAGACTGGTTGGATGGTTAAGGGATGCTCTGATAGTTTTTTGGTGTATCTTGAGAACTAAGGTATAAAAAGTTGATTTAAATATTTTTGAGAAACTGTGTTTTTTAAACATTTTATATTTCTGTAATTAGCCAGTTAAAATGACAAGAAGGCCAAAACACTTTTCCTAGTTGATCTGCACCATTTAATGTATCACACCTTCAACTGATGACCATAGTAACTTCCCAAATGAATAAGACTAAACATTAATTCAGGATAGCTGATCGCACCTGTTAAGGCTAATCTTAGCTGCCTAGCCACTGACTTGCATTAATGGCTAACATTTTTGAAACTTTATTTCCTCCTTATGAATCAACTATCTTATTAGAAGTGATTGAAAGTATACAAAGTCTGTTCTTCAATGGTGTGCAGGCTTGTACTGTAATTGCCTTTTAAGTATTTAAAGTTCTGTATTGTAACTGCCTTTTAAGTATTTAAAAGTATTTAAACAGCTGCTACCATGAACAGTAGATGCTGCACATGAACCTTTTTGCCCCCCTGGCCCTTACTTTAAGGATCATGCTTTTTTATTCATGGTAAAACTTAAGAGGCTTCTGTGGGATGGAAACTATAGCATGAAAATCTGATTAACAAATATGTGGTGGCAGTTTACTAATCCCATTCAATTAAGGCAATTGCATCTTCTCAACATGCCACGAGCAATTCCATTAGATAGCTAGTTACTGGAGCAGATGATTACCTAATTACATGAATATATCAGTGTCATTTTTCCCAACACAGGACTTGAAGGCTAGATTTGACAGCTAGTCCTGGAGCAGTAGTACCCAGAGACCTGTTTGGGAGACTGGGAAGGTCTGGGCCATCATGTTCTTGCTGATAGTCCAGAGATCAGGTCAAGGACAGGGGCAATGAAAAGAGAGAAACAGAGACCCTGGGAAGGAGCTATCTTGGTCTTTACTGGCAAGAATTAACTTCAGAGTTGGGACAGAGGTTCTATAAGTTCAAGAAAGAGAAAAAGTTACACTTAAAAACATAGGCTGGACTGGATAAAGTACTGTTGGAGCACTGACAGCTCCATTCTTATTTGCCATGTGAACTCCGGGTCAGCAAGTGGAAGAGCTAGACCTATCTGCCTGTTTCATCTATTAGATGGGAAGAGATGATAAACAACATAAATTAGTAAGCAGATTTGATAAGTAACTGAAGAACGGTTGTTTTCTATACTTGATATGGCTAAACCATCTGAAGGTTAACAACATAAATATTTTACTATCTAGGTATTTTTGATGTCCTATACTCTAGAAATATGTGCAAATTAAAGTGTGGTGGGGATGAAGTATTACTAATCTGGTTCCTTGGATAAGGTTATAGATCCCTCTCCCTACTCTACCCTCCTTAGCTACAAGTTCAGGAACAGCACAATAAAGGACAGAAGACTCTCACATCCAATTTCAAATTGGTTTCTCATTTATTGCCATCATTCTAAATCAAAGCATTCTACCTGTTCCCAAAGGAAGTGACAGATAAATAAAGCCCTTTACCTGGCAACTGGAAGAACTAGAAGTAGGCTTTTGTTCTTCGGTAGGCCCAGAAGACTATGACCACTGAGTTGGGCTGGTTTTAGGCTGGGGCAGAAAGGAAGCAGCAGGCCTCACACTGGAATCCTCCAGCACAGGGAGCTAGTCTGCTCTGGATGCTGCCCATAGACAGTCTTTTTCAGATAAAATACATCAGTCCCCTGGATTTAGGTGCCCCAGAATGTTCTCAAAAACTGTTCTTATACTTTTAAAGTAAAAATTACAGTGAAATACAGTACACAGATGTTAAAGGTACGATCCAACATGTTTTAACAAACATATACCTCATTAACATACCAATTAAGATACAGAATATTTTTAATAGCCTAGAAAGTATTTCAGGGCCTCTTCCAAACAGTCCTTACTACCTCCCACCCAAAGGGAATCACTATTATGATTTTCTATTCATAGGGTCACTATTGTCCAATCTTGAAATTCACATAAGATCCATCTTTTTTATCTGGCTCAACATGTCTGAGATTCATCCATGTGGTTTGACATACCAATAGTTCATCTTTTTTTATTGTCAAGCTATGTTCCATTTTAAGGATATCCCCAATTTGTTTATCCATTTGATTTGCCTACTGATGGACATTTGGGTTGTTTCCAGCTTTGGCTATTGTGAATAAAGAGGCTATGGATGTTGGTATACAGATTTTTAAAATACCTATGATTCCATTTGTCTTAGATATCTAGAGATGAAATGGCTGGTTCACAGGGTAAGTGCATGGTTAACTTTTTAAGAAACAGAGTGCTGGGATTTTGATTGGACTTTTAGAATCCATTTGTCAATGTCTACAGAAAAGCCTGCTAGAATTTTGCTGAATATACAATTTCTTTAATTGATGGAGAGCTATCAGATTTTCTTCTTGTGCCAATTTTGGTAATTTGATATTGGCATAAAATTGTTTATATTCCTGTTTGCCTTTTAAATGTATATAGATGTCATAATACCCATTACACATCTTAATATGTGACTTATTTTTCTTGATCAGTCTGTATAGAGATGTATCTATTAGATATTTTTAAAGAACCAGCATTCATTCTGTTGTCTCTATCGTATGCTGATTTCTGTTCTTACCTATTTCTGTCTACTTATATTGGGTTTAATTTGCTTTTCTTTTTTAAGCTTAAGGTAAAAGCTTATATCACTGATTTAAACTTTTCTGTTATAAGCATTTAAATATATAAATTTATTTCTAAGCTCTAATTAATGCATTTCAAAATTCTGATGTTTCGGCTTTCGTTTAGTTGAAAATATATTTTAATTTCTCCTGTGATTATCTTCTTTGTCCCATGGGTTACTTAGAAATATGTTTAGTTTCCCAATATATGAGGCTTTTCTAGGTATTTTACTATCTGGGGTGGTTGGAAAATATACTGTGTAATGTTTTAAGCCTTTGCAATCTGCTGAGACTATCAATAGTCTATCTTGGTGAATGTTCCATATGCAGTCGGTAAGAATATGTAATAGTTGTTGGGTATAGTGTTCTGTGAATATCAACTCAAGTTGGAGCATAATGTTGTTCAGAATGCGTATTATTTTTTCTTTGAATATTCTAGTAATGTTTTAAGTCTCCAGCTATGCTTCTGGGTTTCTTTGTCAGTTTTAAGTTGTGTATCTTTTATAGATAGCATATAGTGGGTGTATTTTTTAAAAAATAATACTGTTTTTCAGAGTAGTTTTAACAGAAAAATGGAGCAGGAAATACAGTGTTCCCACATATCCTGTGTACACACACACGCGCAGCATCTCCCACTAGACACATCACAATCACCTGAAGTCCACATTATATTAGAATTCATTCCTGGTGTTGTACAATCTATGGTTTTTGACAAATGTATGACAGAAATCTGTTATTAGTATCATATAGAATAGTTTCATTGCCTTAAAAATTGTCTGGTCCACCTATTCATCTCAGCCTCTTCCATAACCCTTGGCAACCACTGGTCTTTTTACTGCCTCCAGAGTCTTGCCATTTCTAGAATGTCATATAGTTGTAATCATACAGCATGTACCCCTTTCAGATTGGCTTACCTTAGTAATGAGCATTTGAGGTTCCTCCTTTTCTTTCCATGGCTGGATTATTAATTTTTGAGATGGAGTCTTGCTCAGTCACCCAGGCTGGAGTAGAGTGGTGCAATCAATCTTAACTTACCACAACCTTCAATTCCAACTCCTGGGCCTGAGCGACCTCAGCTTCCTGAGTAGCTAAAACTGTAGGTGTGCACCACCATGCCTGGCTAATTTTTTTCATATTTATTTTTTTTGTAGAGATGGGGTCTTGCTATGTTGCCTAGGCTGGTCTTGAACTCCTGGGCTCAAGTGATACTCGCCTCAGCCTCCCAAAGTGCTGGGATTGTAGGCATGAGTGAGTATGCCCAGCCTAACTCATTTATTTTTAATGCTGAACGTATTCCATTGTTTAGATGTACCACAGTTTACTCATTCACCAAGAAGGACATCTTGCTTGCTTCTAAGTTTTCAAAGTTATGAATAAAGCTGCTACAGACATCCATGTGCAGATTTTTGCATGGATTTAAGCATTCAACTCACTGGGTTGAATACCAAGCATAACTGTTGGATCGTATAGTAAGAATATGTTTAGTTTTGTAAGAAACTGCCAAACTGTCCTCCCAAGATAACCGTACCATTTTGCATTCTCACTAACGATGAATGAGAGTTCTGTTGCTTTTGCCATTATCTCACTGTTTAAATTTACAATTCCTGAATTACATGATGCTGAACATTTTTCCATACGTTTATGTACCATCTATATGTAAGAAGACTTCGGTGAGGTGTCTGTCCAGATCTTCTGCCCATTTTTCAATTAGCTTGTTCATATTTGTATTGCTAACTTTTAGAAGTTCTTTGTATACTTTAGATCTTTTATCAAATATGCTTTTACAATATTTTCTCCCAGTCTGTGGCTTGTCTTCTCATTTTCTTGACCATGTCTTAAACAGAGCAGATTTTTAGTGAACTCCCACTTATCAATTATTTCTTTAACACATCATGCCTTTGGCACTGAATTTAAAAGGTTGTCACCAAACCTAAGGTTATCCACATTGCCTCCTATGTTATCTTCTAGGAGTCCTATTTTATATTTAGGTCTGTGATCCATTTCAAATTAATTTTGTGAAGGATTTAAGATCTGTGTCCAGCTTTTTTTTTTTTTTTTTTTTTTTTTGGCATATGGATGATTTGGTTGTTCCAGCGCTCGTTGAAAAGACTATATATGTGTGGTTTGGATTTTTAAACTAGTCTGATCATCTCTGCCTTTCAATTGTTATTTTAGTCCATTTTCTTTCAGGTAATTATATATAGAAGGCTTTTTCATATGGTGGTTTTCTAATTGTCCCTCCCAACCCCCATGTTCTTCCTTTCCTGTCTTCTTCTGGGTTAAACGTGTCTAATTCCTTTCCTCAGAAGTCATACTTGCATTATCTCTTTAGTGGCTGCTGCTCTATTTTTAAAATCTTTTCCCTCCATTTTTCAGATTGGACACATCTATAGATTTATGTTCAAGTTCACTAATCCTATCTTTTCCAACATTCAGTAGTCCACACAATGAATTTTTCATTTCATGTCTTGTACATTTCAGTTATTGATTTTCCATTTTTATTTTAAAATTTCCATTTCTCTGAAATTCTTTTTTTGTTCACTAGTTTTTTCCTTTATTTTCTTGGGCATACTTAAATAGCTACTTTAAAGTTCCTTTATTAATTTCTATTAAGAAATGCTGGGTCTTTTTTTTTTCTTGATTATGGGTCAGATTTTCCTGCTTCTTTGTATGGCTAGTAATTTTTTAATTGAACGGTAGGCACTGTGAATAATAACTTGTAAGGCATCTGACTTATGTTATCTTTCTTTAAATGGTATTGTTTTATTTCTTGCTAAAGGGGACTATTTCTGTTTGAACTTAGTCAAATGTGGTCCATAGGGTGGCTGCCTATTTTTGTAAATGAAGTTTTATTGGCTATAGCCATGGCCATTTGTTTAATATTAATGTATTATCTGGCTTCTTTTGTGCTATAATAGCAGAGCTGAGTAGTTGTGACATAGACCCTATGTGTCTTAGTCCATTCAGGATGGTATAACAAAATACCAGAGACTAGTATGGAGTATTTATATGACTGAGTGTTTATCACTAACACAGATTTATTTCTCATGGTTCTGGAGGCTGGGAAGTCCAAGTTTAAGGCATGAGCATATATGGTATCTTGTGAAGGCCTGCTTTGTGGTTCATAGCTTTTCAGTGTGGCCCCACATGTCAGTAGGGGCAAGGGAGCTCTCTGGGGTCTCTCTTATGAGAGCACTAATACTCTAATATCACCCAAAGCCCCCACCTCCAAATACCACCACATTGGGGATTAGGTTTCAATATATGAATTTGGAGAAGCCACAAACATCCTAGCTCACAAGCCTAAGTCATAGCCCTTTAAGAAAACACTTGCCAACCGTTGCATAGGGTATGCTACTGATTCCTAAGGTGTCACATTTCTTGAGTAGTAACTAAATACAGAAGTGTTCAATGAGATCGCTCCACTCAGGCTGCAATTCCAAGGATTCTAAGTACTGTATAACTTCTGGTGTCACTGTTCAACCCTTAAGTCCTAGAGGAAGTAATCGTTTGCTAAGATTTTGCAGAGCCTCATCCTGGACATGCACATCCCAGTACCTTTGACAAGTCTCATGCAGATTTCTGCCTCTCTTCCCAATCTTGAACTCTATCTTATAAATTTCAGCTGTTTTAGTAATCCAAACCTCTGTTCCATCAGAGTTGCCACTCTCTGACTCTCCTGGGGCTCAACTCCCATGGTAATGCTGGAAAATACCCCCAGGTAGAATCCCACAATGACCATCGGGGGGATTTAACATCTTGTGTTTTTCTTCTCTCAGGGATCACAGTCCAGTGTTGCTTGTTGCTCTATGCCTGAAAATACATGGCATCATATATTTTGTCCAGTTTTAAAACTGGTTTTGGCAAATGCACAAATCTGGCACTAGTTACTTTGTTAGGGTAAGAAAAAGCTGTTTCTGCAAAACAAAAGGTCTTAAAAAACACAGAATATTCTGATGGTTCCACTGACAGCCTTTCATTTATCTGACACTCATTGAGTTCTCTAAGTAATTTTTTTCAGGTTAACCATGTCCAGTTCCCTTAACCATCACTCACAGTAAAAAATAGACACTACAAAAAATCATAACATGGTGATGATGAACAACCAAGACAGTCCCCATCTTCAGTTCAGGCTAGTAAGCAAGACAGACACCACATATATCTGTTTCCTTTTTAAAATTAACGTCTCTGAGTTTGCGGCATGAAGCAGGGCATACGGAACTAAAGGCAATTAAAAGCAGAAGACTGCCTTTCCTTTCTTACTCTCATATCACTCTTATTAGGGGTAGGAACAGATACAGTATTATGAGAAACTGGGTAGAATTTATAGAATAATATATGGTGGTAGACCTGGCAAACATCACCTCCTCTGGACATCTTTAATTACAAACTATTAAAAAAATGAATTAGATGCACGCAAGCTTTTGCCTTAAGATCAGTGGTTTCAGGCCAGGCACAGTGGCTCATGCCAGTAATCCAGGCACTTTGGGAGGCTAAGGTGGGCAGATCACTTGACCCCAGGAGTTCAAGACCAGCCTGGACAAAATGGCAAAACCCTGTCCCTACAAAAAATTAGCTAGGCATGGTGGCTTGTGCCTGCAGGCCAGCTACCCAGTAGGCTGAGGTGGGAGGATCACTTGAACCCAGGAGGTCCAGGCTACAGTGAGCCATGATTGCATCCTTTACTCCAGCCCGAGTAACAGAGTAAGACCCTGTCTCAAAAAAAAAAGTGTTTTCAGAAACAAATTTTAGAATTTTAGAGCTATTTTTAGTCCCAAAACTAAGATACAGTCAGGGACCATTAATCTCATTCATAGAGATTACCTGTGCTTCTTACAGGTTAGTCCTCTTTAAAATGAAGTTGGTCTTATATTGTGTTAGTTATCCTTAAGTCCCTTAAGAGAAGTTCATTCTGTGATAACACACACTTGGGAGGCTTAGAAGGCACGTCACAAACATTGTCATCTATTTACTGACCAAACATCAAACAAGGGTAGGAATGATATATTTAGGAGGAAAAACCTTTAACTTTAATCTGAGCTTTTGTACAATTTCACAAGGAACAGTCAGAAGGAAAAATAGGTGGCTTTGCTATATGTAACCTATATTGTTTAGAAGTGGCACTAGAGTAAAGCAAACATTGTTTACTACTCTTTTAGTTGTAAATATGTGACCAGGGGATAAAGCCAGACTCTTACAGTAGTCGCAGGTCTGTAGGCTCATGAGGTTTCGGGAGGAACAAATTTTGATGTGCTTGTTTTGCTTGACAGTATAGATCAGGACTCAGCAAACATTTTCCGTAAAGGGTCAGACAGTAAATATTTTAAGCTTTGTGGGGCACATAGCCTGTCACAATTATTCACTTCTGCTGTCGTAGTATGAATGCAGCCACGGACACATGTAAACACGTGAGCATGGCTGTATAAAAATAGGTAGCTGGAATTTGGCCCAATGGTTTGCTAACCCTTGGTATAGATAAATCTAAGCTAGCAAAAATTGAATTGTTTTCAGTTTTATAAAATTTGCAAGATCTTGAAAACATATTTTCCTATTTTGCAAGTTGCCATTTTATTGAGTGATTATCTTTTCTTCCACTGGTAAGATAAAGCTGTTTGTTTTACCTCAGATTTCTTCGATGTGACCAAAGTGATGGAAGGATTTTTACATGCCACTCAATCATACACTATTTTGCATTCTGTAACTTCAAAATGAAACCTACCTTCTCTTGACAGGTAAACACTACACGTGAAGAGTGGTGAAAGGGAACATTGAATACTGAAGTGGCCTGGAGAGGGAAAGCACTGGTCAACATCACATGGACAAATTTCATTGTTTTCTAAAGATGGCCTGGAAGTAGTCTGCCACTGCTTCCTCCACAAACAGCTCTTCATAACATGGGCTGCATGAAATCAAAGCAAACTTTCCCATTTCCTACCATATATGAAGGTGAGAAGCAGCATGAGAGTGAAGAACCCTTTATGCCAGAAGAGAGATGTCTACCTAGGATGCCTTCTCCAGTTAATGTCAAAGAGGAAGTGAAGGAACCCCCAGGGACCAATATTGTGATCTTGGAATATGCACACCGCCTGTCTCAGGATATCTTGTGTGATGCCTTGCAGCAATGGGCATGCAATAACATCAAGTACCATGACATTCCATACATTGAGAGTGAGGGGCCTTGAGGCTGTAGGATGACAACACTTTGACTGTGGAGGTGCTAGTTTGAATACATGCGACAAAAGCAAAAACTGGTGTGAAAAAGTACAAATACTTATCTGGATTTAAAAATGTGTCTACGATAATGTCACTAGTATAAGAACACCTAGGATGAAATGCATTTTAAGTACTTCTATGTTAACAACAATTTCTCTCTGTTTAGTCTTAGATTTTAGTCATCTGAAGGGCTGAACAGAGGTCCTGTGATACCCAATAATCAACTGAATGTCATAGCACTTCTTCCTAAGTAATGGCATCACCAAAGAAAATGCTAAGGAATAAAAACTGCCCCAAATTCCAATGGTTATTTTAAAGGTTTTTAAAATGACAATTTTGTTAATTTATACCCAAAAAAGTCCAGATATGAAAAGGGCTTTTTCTAAAATTTCTTGGCACGGGAATGGCACTCAAATCATAGTGATTAACAGTAAGTCTTGTTTGTCAAGGATCTCTACTTCTTGACACAAATGAACCCTGTCTTTAATAAGATATTTATTTTTGTAGATGAGAAGTGTAACTACCACCTTGGACCTCAGGGCCCTAATTACAGCTGTTATTGGACAACTCAGACTTTGCCGACTTTGTGCCTAAAGCCATCTTAAAGATAACAGTTTATAGAAGCCATGACATTAGTGTTTATTGCATTGAATTAAGAAGCCCAGTAATATAACTATACAAGAAAACAAGTATGGGTACCGTTTATAAAGAGCAATCCAGTGAATCTTAAAAATAACAGAAACTTAAGTCTGCAAGGTAGAAAGTTTCAGTTTTAATTGTGTGTTTATTAAGCTTTACTGTCTCAGAGGTACAGAGAGCTGGAATATGGGCATTTATTCCCAGTTTTTTCTTGACTAGTGAGGCGGTCGCCATTAAAATTACTGAGACCAGATGATGCATGAAGATTTACAGTTGTATTGCAAAACAGAAAAGATAAAACTGTCCTCTGAGGAGAGTACTCGTTTTCTGGGTTTTTGTTATTTTTTAGTGGTAACACAAGCCTATAGGGCATTTATAGTCACCTATTATACCGTTTCCATAAGCCTAGCTACCTTTTAGGAAAGCTATTTTTTCTTTTCATTTTACTGTCACGGCACATACACACCTTTTTGTTTTAAAGGATTAAGTACTGTTTGAAGATCAGTGGTAACAGAAAATTTAGAAAGGGGAAGAAGAAATTAAGACATAACTTGTTGGAAAATTAAGAGTTGACTTTCTAGAATTATCTTTTCATCAAGATTTGGTACACTATGAGTTTAAATGGAAAGGAAATTATTTAAGCCTGTGTGTGTTAGATCCACAATACACCACTAGTATTGAAAATATAAAGGTTAAAAAAAGGCTTATTACCTCTTTAATGAGATAAATATGTATTTGTCTTGTAAGCAGGCAGAAAATCTACCTCTAATTTTAACACTAATACTTTGAAACCCACAATCAAATACAGTGAATTCTCCAAGTTACATGAGCAAGGAAAACATTATTTGAAATATGTCATATTTCAGTTGCCTTTGGACACGTCATCATTCAACTCTAATTTTACCAAGTCCCGGGATTTGTACTGTCCCATTGTACTTGCAATCTACGATTTATATAATAGAAAAACAACCAAACCCATTCATACAAGGATGTGAAGTTATAAGGTTAAGGGCAGAAAGTTTCCCGTAAGTATAAAACATTTCCAGGTCATGAAGAGTAGTTTAGGTTGAGTGACAAAAGCATAGGTGTGGTTGTTTTTCATTCATTTTGCATCTCACACTGAGACATTTTTTGCTGCAAGGTCATTTGCTGCTTAAAATGTACGATTAGGTATATAAAATAAGTACAATGGTGAAAACACAAAGCCACATAAAGCAGCATGTCCCACTAAATTTTTCAGTGTACATAGGGACAGAAACAAGTGAGTTTTGGTTGTATCTAAATATTTTAATTTCAGGTTCCTTCTGTGCCCTGGGCCACTATTTCCCAGGGGTGTAACAGGGAATGCCTGCCAGATCCATATTAGCTAGAAGTCTGATCTCTGTTGCTGCCCTTCCTCAGCAACTATGGCAGTATAGTTTTATCACCAAGCACCATTCCCTTGTCCCTGAATCACATTTTAATAGAGTATGATATTTTGTGTACAATATTTCCAAAAAACTTATGTCTGAAATATATGCTGTATTATATGTCAACCCATGACATATATGAACTACAAGGCTTGAATAATCAGTGAGCTAGTAGATAAATCAAGACAGGAATAGATGGGAGAAAGATGAACAAACAAATGAATTTAAAAAGATGAATAAATGAATAAGAGATGAATAAACAAATTTACATTACATGTGACAGTTATCACGATATAGGTTGGCATTCATGACAAGATGGATGAGAATATCACTAATAGGATATCAGCCTTCTTTCATGGGTTTTACTTCAATTTGAAGGTCTTCCATGAACAATAAAATAGAGTAGAAGGACAGTCTGAGAAGGCAGGAGACATATAAAACAGATGACTGAAAGAATCTGAAAGACTACCTCCCGGAAAGGGAAACATTTGGAACATCCAATGTAACGGCAAATGGGCTTCTACCAGCACAACAAAGAACCTCCAGGTGGCAACTGTTGAAGCAGGTTATCAGAGAAAATAAATGTGCAAATTCCTTATTTACAACAACTCAACCCCACAAATATGCTTCACTGCTGCCTTCCCCAGTTGTCTCTTACGTACTTTTGTTACCTTTCAGTTACATGCCTTTGATCCTAAAATTCTCTACTTTTGTTGCCTTATCAGTTTGCAATCTGCCTGTGGTTATTAGCACTTAAAGCACAATTTTCAAGGGGACAAAAATAATTATCACCTCAGTCCCAAAAAAATAATTTCTGTCAAACTGCCTTATTAGTATTAAAAACAGACACACTGAACGAAGTAGCATGATACGCATATATTCTACTCAGTATCATTGGCCTTTTATTAGATGGGGAAACTACACTTTTGTATTACATAGTTTTAGAAATCAAAAGTTAGAGACTCTTTATAAGTAACGTCAAGGAACAGTAATTTAAAAACAAAGTTCTAACAAATACATTGTTTGCTTAATCACAATGACCTCATCTTGTATTTGAATGACTAAATAGGACATGTCTTCCTTGGAGCTATGGGCATTAGTTCAGAAGTACTACCTGCATCTTAATTTTCAAAACTCAAGTTTTATTAGCAAATCCTCTTCTAAGACTTAGCTATGAAGTGGTATATTTTTTCCAAATATTTTTCTGAAAACATTTGTTGTTGTAACTGCACAATAAAAGTCCAGTTGCAATTAAGTAGTGTGAGTTCTTATTTAACTGAAGCAAATGCTTTCTGACATTGTGTACTTTGAATTTTTTAACAATATAAAAGACATTTTCTGCATTGTTAATAAATACAGAAAACAAAAATCCATTTATACAAATAATTTCTTAGATCATTCAGGTCCAATTTAGGATCTTTAAGAGTATAAACGTAAATGTATCCAATATCATGGCATCTTTATTCCAGATCTGTTACTGAATTATTTGAAAGAAAAATGCTTCACGTAAAACAGAGTAAGAACTGAGAAAACATAAAGCAGTACCTTCTGGGCTGCCATTTCCTCATCTATGAGAAGGGTGCAGGACATGATCTTTAATGTCTTTTTCAGTTCTGTTGGCTTTTGTTCTTACAAACCTGAAGTTCTCTTAGTTTCTAAAGAGTATGGGATGAAGAAGAAACTATAACAAGTTACAAAAAATTTATTTTGTTTATAATTTGTTTATAAACAAAAATTACAAACAAAAAATTATAAATTTTATTTATAAACTTACTTTTAAAATTAAACAAAAATTACAAACAAAAAAATCATAAATTTTATTTT
>NW_016815004.1:628449-654029 GCF_001698545.2 Rhinopithecus bieti | reverse complement strand
GGCTGGAGTGCAGTGGCCGGTTCTCAGCTCACTGCAAGCTCCGCCTCCCGGGTTTACGCCATTCTCCTGCCTCAGCCTCTGAGTAGCTGGGACTACAGGCGCCCGCCACCACGCCCAGCTAGGTTTTTGTATTTTTTAGTAGAGACGGGGTTTCACCGTGTTAGCCAGGATGGTCTCGATTTCCTGACCTCGTGATCCACCCGTCTCGGCCTCCCAAAGTGCTGGGATTACAGGCTTGAGCCACCGCGCCCTGCTAGAATTCTTTTTTTCTTCTTGAAATAAAATTGCAAATGAAACCTCCACATTACAAAACAGCTAAAACCACTGGTTTAAAGTAAAGACAGGGGAGGGCAGAGGGACCAGGTATGCCTTCTAACCTCCTCCACACTGAATTTTGGGAGGAAATTAATTGCTTAAGGTAGACAAAAGGGGACTTCATGCATAATTAAATGTGGATACTGTTGTTCTGCTGAATCCTCCAGTTCAGACAGCTCTGGATTTAAAAAAAATCAGGTTATCATGAAACCTTCTAGTTCTCCTATTTCAGTGTAGTCATCACTCATAGCCACATAGTATCCCCACAGGATTATGAGGCAATCTGTAACTTCTAAAAAAAAAGGGGGGAGGAATGTCCAGTATACTTTAGTTATACAAATGTTATCATTTGGGAGACTGGGAGGAAGGTATGCAAGATATCTATATTATTTCTTACAACCGCATGAATCTACAATGATCTCAAATTTTTAAAGTTATGGTTGTGGCAGCAAATTTCAACCATGCTTAAAATGCACATAATTCTTGTGAAGAATGGAAATATTTAAATGTGCAAACTATAGTGAATTAGAAAAACCTAATTTAGCATTTAAAGGCTAAAACAAAGAAGCAGTATGGGAACCAAGGAAGAAGGCTGCCTTGGTAGGTAGAGGGAAGCTTTTACACACAATTAAATGCAGATACTGGAGGTTTGAAGATTTAACTGCCTACTATGAGATTCTGGTATCAGATCAGTGGGATATTAAATACTGATGTTCTGACCCCTACTATTTGAAAGTTTTATATTCCATGGACAGTATAAATGAAGAACAACCCTGGCACATTCTTTCCACAAGAATCCCTTTCACTGTTAAGTCTTTTGGTCAATACTACCTGTCTCCTTGAGATCCCACTGAAGGACCAGAGGAAAGAGATTATTAATCAAATTTGTTATTTTATTTCAAGCTAACAATTTTTTTACTAGAATAGATATAACATAAGTTTGTGCCATGTAGGCAGCTCAGGTTTTGCAAGTCTCCTGAGATAGCACTACATGGAGTTTGAGTGAGTATCCAGCTATAGTAAGATAGTCTTTTTTTCCTTCTATAACCAGAAAGTAATTTGTTCTAGATGTTAACAGTAAGAATTTTTAACAACGGTTAAATTTGCTAACTTACTTTAACTTGCTAATGTGTTTTTATTATTAGCAAACTGCAGCAAACATTTGCCTATGTAAGAACCCTACAGTTTTCACTCTCAAGAACAGACACTGCTTTCTGAAAGAGGTGGCAATATACTTGCTCTTCATTAAAAAACAGCATAGGCCAGGCCCGGTGGCTCACGCCTGTAATGCCAGCACTTTGGGAGGCCGAGGCGGGCAGGTCACGAGGTCAGGAGATCGAGACCATCCTGGCTAACATGGTGAAACCCCATCTCTACTAAAAATACAGCTACTAGTCCCAGCTACTTGGGCAGCTGAGGCAGGAGAATGGTGTGAACCCGGGAGGTGGAGCTTGCAGTGAGCTGAGATTTTGCCACTGCACTCCAGCCTAGGTGACAGAGCAAGACTCCATCTCAAGAAACAAACAAAAAAAGTAGCATAATAAGCACTTCCTTTATGAATCAGAACTTTGATGCTGATTGGTTTCAACATTTTTTCCTCAAAATAACAGTATTTATCTAAAAACATATCTTTCTTTTAAAGAAGGGCTATTATAACATATAATGAATACTTTAACAACATAACCCTGTATGCTTACAGGTCCTCTAAAATCAGAGGTCTAGGCTGTAATCCACATGCAGCAAGAATGTGCAGAGAATTCGTGAGGAAAACGCCTATGTTACTTAGTTTCTACAAGACACACTGCCATCTCCTCTGATCAACTCCATGTGCTGAATCCTAAAAAGATTTCAATCAAGTCCTTATTTCTGATATTGTATCATGTCAGAAATGAAAATAACTCCATGAAGAGTGATTGTCTATCAAAGCTTAAGAGCTCAGAGAACATAACATAACCTTTTATTAAGATAAAAAAATATATCCAGGCTGGGCACCGTGGCTCACGCCTATAATCACAGCACTTTGGGAGGCAGAGGCAGGCGGATCACATGAGATCAGGAGTTCGAGACCAGCCTGGCCAGTATGGTGAAACCCCATTTCTACTAAAAATACAAAAATCAGCCAGGCATGGTGGCACGGCTGGTAATCCCAGCTACTCAGGAGGCTGAGGAATGAGAGAATCACTTGAACCTGGGAGGTGGAGTTTGTAGTAAGCCGAAACTGCACCACTGC
This sequence comes from Rhinopithecus bieti, assembly GCF_001698545.2. Taxonomy (NCBI): domain Eukaryota; kingdom Metazoa; phylum Chordata; class Mammalia; order Primates; family Cercopithecidae; genus Rhinopithecus; species Rhinopithecus bieti. The sequence continues at coordinate 651,484 of NW_016815004.1, read as the reverse complement.
ACTCCAGCCTGAGCTACAGTGCAAGACCCTGTCTCAAAAAAAAAAAAAATTTTTTTATCCAGAGTCTGCACTGCTATAGTAAAATAATAAAAACAGGAACATTAGATATGCAAAATACATGGAGAGGGAACAACTCATTTTATACAACATAAATAACAGCTTTTTATAGGGCTAAGAGTTACACATAAAAAGGAATTATTGCAAGTTTGCTAGAAAAAACAGTCAAGCACTTCACTTGCTTTTTCTAAATCTGCTGACACTGGAGATAATAAGCAAAATGGAAAGTATTAATAAGACAATGTGCAGATGTTACTAATGATGTCATACAGTCTTTTTCCCCAGCAATGTTTAACTGCTGAGGTACAGGCAGGTAGAAAGTAGGGTTAGACCACTGGTCAGTTTTGCCAGGCCAGCACAAAAGAGGGAGAAAGGGTAGGGGATTTGAGGGCTTTCTGTAAGGGAATAAATGCATGTTTCAAAGGCCACAGCAGCAGGATGGCAGCAGGATGAGTTTACAAGCCCAATGCTGCACTTATAAGAGGTAGTCCATGATTGTAGGGGCAGGATTACCTTATATATAAATTAGGGAACAGTGGCCAAGTTATGTGAATTTTTAAAACAATTATCAGTTTTAAAGACTGATCCTCCTTTTCATATCCCAGATGGTAACATATTTTTTAAAACATACACAATTTTCAACCTTCATAAAAGTTTAACATTCACTACTAAAACAACTATGGGTTGAATATTCTTTATCTGAAATGCTTGGGATCAGAAGTGTTTCAGGTTTGTTTTTTGTTTTTTTCAGATTTTGGAATATTTGCATTATACTTACAGTCCAATGAACATTTCCTTTGAGTGTCATGTTGGTGCTCAAAAAGTTTCAGATTTTGGTACATTTTGGATTTTACGATTTGGGATGCACAATCTGTATCTTCTTTAATTAACAGCATATGCTCACAAATCCCATTTCCCCAAAATGGTAAGTTCCCATTTGCCACTTACCAGCTCTAACGCCTTCATGAAAGTCATGACCTCTCTGAAAGAAAATTGAGATTAAATGGGGATAATTGGGTATCCTTATTCTGGGTTATCTTGTCTCTCCTCTATTCACTTCAGCCTTCCACTCCCATGGCCACAACCTGAATCATGACATTCAGAGACTGAACCACCTCTGATAGCCCACTCTCTCATCACCACCTCCTAATCTTATTTGCTCAAGTATCTCCACTGCTACAAATCCTTGATCTTACTGAGGTCCACTGATCCTATGACTTTTTCCCCATCTGGGCTGGCTTCACTTTGCTCTTCATCCAGCCCAATTTCACCAGTCCTTTAATATGGTCACTTTCCTGTCAAAATGCCATCATCTCCCTCAAACCTTTTTCTCTTGTTTACAATCCTAGCAAAATCCTGGCAACAACTAAACCCTACCACGTGCCCCTGCCTGCACGTCAGCAGCTAAGTCTTGCTGCAGAAAATCATACAACTATGACTGGTTTCATTTAAAATTCATGATCATCTCAAACAGGCACAGAAAACTGCCAAACAATCAAAGATCTCTTCCCAACTCCCCAAGATAATGATTTAAAGTGTTTTTTGCCTTCTCAACCTCTACCCATAGAGCACACTCTTACTATAGTCTCAGTCAATTACTTAACCTCTGACTTCTTTAAAAATAGAAGAAGCCCTTAGATATGAAGTCTTGTCTTCCCACCACTAAAACGCCTGTAGGCAACTGTGGCCATCTGCACCTGCCTTCCCTTTCAATGTCGTGGAGGAAAGGACCATCCCTTTTTCAAAGACCAGTCCTCCCTTGCATTCCAATTCACATCTCCTCTTGCCTTCTCAAGGACGGACTTTGCTTGATGTGGTCATTCACTTTTCTTTTCCTAGAATCATCAATGTAGGCAATATAACTGAGTGGCTAAATGCATGCAGTTCAAATGTCTAGGTTCACATCCTGATAGCTACATATTAACTATGTGACCTTGGACTAGTAATTTCTCCAACCCTAGTTTCTTTACATGAAAAGGTAATTTATACATCCATCGTAGGATTATTTTAATCCACATCCAAGCATAGTGGTTGACACTAAGTGTTCAGTAAATATTAACTACCATTAGTATCATCAACATAATCTTTTTTCTCTATTGGATCATTCCCAATCATTTTTAAACATGTTCTAGTACCTTCCATCTTACAAAATAAAAAAGGAACTTCATTTGACTCCACAGTCCCAGTTTCTTTCCTATTTCACTTTCAAGAGTATTCATCTACACATATTCTCTCTACTTCTTCACATTCCATTTTCCCTCTCCAACTTACTACTCTCTAACTTCTGCCCCCACTCCTCTAAAATGGCTTGCCAAAACCACCCATGATGTCGGCATCGCCAAGGTCAAATGACACTTCTAACCTCATCTACACTTCAACAGTGTTCAACACTGTCCATTATACGCTCCTCCCCGAAACATTCCTCTCTTTCTTTTGTGACGCCACACTCTCTGGTCCTCCTACCTCTCCATCCTTTTTTTCCTTCCTACTGCTCTTTCTCTACCACACCTCAAAATGTTGGAGTTCCTTAGGGCTCAGGTCTGGACTCTCATTTTCTTTCTGTATGATTTTATCTATTCAGTGCTCAACATGGCAGCCTGAGTGATCAGTTCTTTAAAGTGTAAGATCATGGCATTCCTCTCCTCAAAATCATCTAGTGGCTTCCCATTTTACTCAGCCAAAGTCCTTATAGAGACCTTCAAGGCTTTGTATGCTCTGCACAGCCTTTCACTACTCTGGCCTCATCTCTCACTCACCACAACCTCCGCCCCCCACCCCCTTCCACACAGCCTCTTTGTGGTCCCTAGCATAGGCAGTCATGCTTCTGCCTCAGAGCTTTGTTCTTGCAGTTCCCTCTGCCTGGGATGCTCTTCCTCTAGATAATTGCATGGCTTACTTCCTCACTTCTTCCAGGAATTCACTCAAAGAACATCTCAGTGAGGCCTCCTCTGATCATCCCATCTACAATTCATGCCCGTTACCCTACATCACATATCCTGCTTCCTTTTCCTCCTTAATAGTTACAATCATATAATATATATTTTATGTATTAATCTTGTTTACAGTCTATTTCCCCATTATAAAGTAAGTTCCATGAGGGCAGGGATTTTGTCTGTTATCCTACTCCCTACTCCCCAAGATAATGATTTAAACTGTTTTCTGCCTTTTCAGCCTCTACCTCTGGAGCACACCTATGTACCTGGAACCTATGTACCTGGGTATCTCTAACATGTCTACCACATAGTAAGCACTCTTGCTTAGTAAATAATGAATCCCCAAGGTTTTCTTAATTGCTGTTGGTGTCTTTCAGATTTAAATCTCCAACGCATTCCTCTAATCTCTAACTCCTAAATGCATTCCTTCCCTCACATCCAGCAAGTCCTATCAATTCTATCTCCTACATGTATCTCAAATCCATTTACTTCTCTCCAATGCCACCACGTTTGTCTAAGCACTACTATTTCACACCTGGATCACTGCAGGAAATCTATATCTGGTCTCTAAACTGTTCTTGAACCTTTCCAACTCTATCTCCACATAGCAGCAATAATTTCCTTCTTAAAGCAAATTGAACCGAATCAAATGAAAAATCAAATCACCTCCTGCTTAAGCCTAAGAGGCTTCTCAACATATTCCTTTCTCATCCTTTAGGTCACAAATGAAGTGACATCACAAAGATGTCTTCCCTGACCTACTTACCTAAAGGAAGTTTCCCATTGCCCCCCAACTCCCTCCTGTCCCTGCATCAATCTATCACCAACCCTGTATGTTTTCCTTTAAAGTACTTATCACAATTTATAATTATTTTACTTAGTTTACTTGTTCTTTATAGTCTCAGTAGACTAAACTCCATGAAAATAAAGGACTTGTCTTCTGATTCAACAACATAAGGCTAACACTAAGCATAGTGCCTGGCACATAGCTAACATATTTGCTGAGAGAATGAAGGCAAGAATCAATCAATCTAGAAAGTGCAGTAAAAGTGTAATGAAAAACATGGAATGTGTGAGGTATACAGGACAGTAGTCAAGACTGCGGGCACTGGAGTAAGACTATCTGGTTTCATATGCCATATCTCTGTCACTTAATAGCAGCAAAACCTTAGGCCGGTCACACCACTATGACCACTATATCACAATTTCTTCATCTGTAAAATGGAATCAGTAACAGTACCTATTCTTCTAGAGATACTGTAAGATTTAATAGAGCAAATGCATATAAAGTGCCTAGCATAGTACCTGCACATAATAAACAACAGACATCAGCTGCCATTTACATCCCACAAGGAGTGACTTTAAGACACAGCTAATAGAGTTATTTCTAACTAGATGAACTACACTGAACATCTTAATAACAATTAAAGTCATTAGGAATGTCTGCTTTCTGGCTATTAAGCCAAATATTCCCTTTAGTCCATATATTAGTCTAAATAATAAGATGCTTCTTAGGGGCCCTCTGAAAATAAAGGATGACTCTGCCTTTAAAGAGTTTGTCATCTGGAAGAAGAAACAAATATAAATATGAAATGTTTCATGAAATCAATATTCCATGTGATTATTGTCCACTTTATGTTTACAATGGTACTTTAATAATGCTCATTATTTTAAACATGTAACAGACTAATAACTTCCATTTGTGCATTTACTTTATATATATCTGCTTACAAATAAGCCTCTTCATTTTACCCATGAGGGAATTCACATTTACAGAGTTTACACGCCTTGCCCAAGGTCACAGAGACCATCACTGAAATACATTAATTTCTATTTTGAATTCCTCTAAGATGAAGTTAGACAGCTTCTTACACTGCCATGCAAATGTAATTGCTATTTTATAAAGGCTTACTAACAATCTGGATAGCAATACTTCCACACATCTAAAACTAACTGGCCCGTTGTGTTTTTGTAGAGTAAATTTACAGGTGGTTTTAATTTTCTTGTTTGCACTTGTGTATTTTACAAGTTCTACAATAAACGTATGTTACTTTCAGAACTAAAAAATGACAATTACTTTTTTTTTTTTAATTCTTACCATACAAGCTTGACTTAGCCGATACTCCATAGTTAGTACTTCTTGCAAGGTCTTTGAAGACCCCTCCATGAGTTGCCTTAGTGTGATCTTCAGAGATGTTGGAGACATTTTATTAATTACCTTTTGGGGGAAAAAATGTACTACTGTTAGTCCAATAGTTCCTTTATTGTCTATAATAAATGAGCAGAGTATCTATGTAAACAATATTAAAATATGCAAAAATCTCATAAAAGATTATACCCTAGCTTAATCCTGCCAAAGCACCAAACAGAAGTTTTCTAATCTGCTACAAAAACAAAACATCATTCCACAAGTGAAATAAATTCTGTACCTGTGACTAAAGTAATAAAATAAATCCATATTTGTAGTCTGCCTAGCATAAATTATGCCAACTAGTTAAGCAAACAGCAATTACACTTAAATAAAATCAATACACACCTTACAAACCAATCATATTCATGGAGTGAAGGAAATAACGCATACAGTGGTCCACTTCCGAGACAAAGTGCCTTGAATCGGCATAGGTCAGCCAACTACAGAAGAAACAGGATATACTAGGCCCCTGCTTGGACAGCCAAAGGCTGCTTGTCAGCCTCCCCCTTCATCCCCTTTCCCCCCCACTTAGCTGCCCTCACCCAAACCAAAGAAATTTAGTCTAGATAAAAGCTTACTAGTCTGCAAAATAGCTCACTTTGTTTGTTCTTACTATCCTGCCCAGCTACTTAGGTTATAAGTCAAATACTTGAAGAGCCCCTGAGCTAACTAGGATTGTAGTGCATTGTGGGCTGCAACAAAATGCAGCAAGACGACCCAAAAAAAACACCTAAAGCCGCTGCCTAACACTCAACAGGTGACGTCCAGGACGACTGTGACCCTGTAGCATTCAGCCTATAAGGAACCAGGGGAGGGACCTGTGCAGTAGGGGGTAAGTTGCTTATTAAAACTGTGCCCGGTGTGCCTGCACGCCAGACACCCGATCTTGCAAGATCGTCATTAGAAGTCTCGCTTTCGCTATTGTCTGGGTCTCTGAGTCCATTCTGTGGGTTTGGACGGGTGAATTGTTTCTCACAACCTGGTGGCCCATATGGCTATCTCTGTGCCTGTATGGAGTTAAGACTCCAGCCGAGAAGGGAGACACAACCCACTTGATTTATGTGGCCTGCTCTGGATGTCTTGGCTCCCTACAGAAGCCACAAACCCGAGACTTATTCAGGAGGCAGCGGAGGTGACACAGGGAGAAAAGCAGGCACCATGGCAACCAGCCAACTTTGTGCATGATTCAAGGTAGGAAAGTTGGACTATGAGCCCTGCCTTGGTGGTGGGGCATTTTCAGAGAACCCGGGGTGTGCAAGAAACCTCCAGTAAGTGGCGCTGAGTACACAGGGAAAATCTCAGGCACAGAGACTAACTGAAAATGTGAAACAGGAATTCTAGGCCTAGAGAACAAAGGAAAGAGGGAACTAAAAAGACCCCTTTTACATTCTCCCAGATAGTCCCTTGGGGAGAATGTTGCAGGTGTGAATGGATAATCCTCAAACCAGGAACAAGGAAAAGCAAAAAATGATACAGTATTGCTGTTTTATCTGGCCCAAAAAGCCCATGTCAGCCTTTGGTCTTTTGGCCTAAGTTTGGCTCAGATGAGGATTGGGTGTGCCAAGCTTTAATTTTCTACGTGAATGATAAAACCCATCCTCACAAGAGGATGTGGGTTATGTTCTTTGTTGGATTAGTGAATGAACCCCCTGTTCCCCCTTAAAGAGGAAGAGCAAAGAGCCCTCACCCAATGAAAAGCCCTAGGATCCCCTAACACGCTTGCCCCTCCCCCAAACATCTCACAAGGTAGAGGACAGAGAGATCAGGGGGCAACAGGAAGATTGGAGAAAGAGAAATCTGGGGGTCATAAAGGAGCTAAACCCAATGCTCCTTAAATCCTTATCCAAACTTGAGGAAAGAATTAGAACAATGTAAGGAGGACATTGAGAATTTCCCTATTTCTTCTGAACAGTAGACATCTAATATGTACTCTCTTAGAAAAGTCCCTATGGGACAGGGAGGAGTTGGGTTTGTAAATGCGCCTCTAACAAGTACTGAGGTTAGGAATTTTAAAAAGGAAATGAGGCCATTCTTGGAAGATCCCCTCAGTTTAGCAAAGCAGCTAGATCAATTTTTAGGACCCAGTTTTTATACTTGGGCTGAGATGACATCAATCATGAATATCCTGTTTACTGGGGAAGAGAGGGGATTAATTATAAGGGCAGCCATAACATCTGGGAAAGAAAGCATCCTCCCGGGTAAGAAGTCCTGCTAACTGAGCAGAAATTCCCAAATGCAAATCCTGGATGGGATAACAATAAAGAGATCGGGCCCACATGCAGGACCTAAGGGAACTAATAATTACAGGGATTAAAAAGTCCACTCCTCTGTCATAAAACATCTCAAAAGCATTTGAGATTCAACAGCAAAAAAGAGGAGACTCCCTCTGTGTTGCTGCAGAGGCTCAGGGATCAAATGAGAAAATATTCAGGATTAAATCCAGAGGACCCAGTAGGGCAAGGCCTTTAATTTTAAAGGTTAATTTTCTGACTAAAAGTTGGCCTGATATTACTAAGAAACTGCAAAAGGTTAATAGATGGAATGAAAAACGAATTAAGGAATTACTAAGGGAAGCTCAGAAGGTTTTTGTAAGAAGAAAGGGAGAAGATATAAAGAAAGGAAATCGGAAAGATAAAGGGGAGGAAACAGCAAACGTAGAGGGCCAGAAAAAGGTAAGCTGGTGACCCTGAAAGCAAGGGAAAGCCTGGTACACAGCTGTGTGTGGGGGAGCTACTGGACTAAGCAGCCAAGACAGGGAAGGCAGTGTAAGGCAGTGTAAGACACTGTGCAGGTGCACTGGGTACCCAGAGAAAAAGAGTCAGAACTGTCTGTCAGACATGGGGGAGCCAGGGCACAGCAAGGCTCAGCTCATGCCCAGAGAGGGAAAGAAGAAGAAACTGAGTGTGAGGGAAAAAGGAAATAGGGGATGACAGAGACAGATAAAAGAAGAAAATGAGCGAGAGACTGGAAAAGACAAAGATCAAAGAGAGACACAGGTGAGACTGGGGAGAGAAATAATGTAAAAGGAAGAAAGTACAAGAGGAGGTGAGAGAATGTGGAGAGGTTGGCAGGGCTGGAGGAAGGTTCTAGAGGCTCAAGCAACAAGGAGGTGCAGGGAAAGGGTGCAATGTGGCCACTGAGGAGGGACAGAGCCCGGGAACTAGGCGATGTAAGTGAGAAAGGGATGTGGAGGAGAGTTTAGGATCAGGAGTAGTGGGTTGCATATGGCAAAGACTAGATGGCTGTTTGTCAGAAGGTGGTAGAAAGGCTTCAGGTTATGGAAGGGTAAATGGATGAAATGAGCATTAAGGTTTTGTTGCTGTTTTACTGAGAGGCTGTAAGTCCACCAGGGGCAGCTGTCAGTAAGGCTGCAGAAGGTCTGGGGGGCTACATAAATTAGATTAGAGGGTTGTAAACTCAAATGACTATAGGGCCAGTAAATGATAAGAAGGAGGGCCGCAGGGCTGTGTGGGGACTGTGGCTAACTGAAGAGGGCACACTCTGTTAAAGGGGCCACAGCTGCTCGGCTGTGATGCCAAATTGTCTGCTTTGTCAGAGGCCAGAATTCTAACTTTTTATGTAAAATGGGATTTTTAAATGCCGGTTATCAGTTCAAAAAACCTAACAACCCAATATAGGCAAAAGAGGATGGCAGTTTGCAATCCCTGAAGTAGAGAGAGCTCTTGCTGGGGAGAAGTCTGCCAAGACGCTTTAGGTGGGATATAAAAAAGTTCTGTTTCCCAGAGCTTGGCTGGGCCTGGGGGAGGATCCTTGAAGCTGAGGAGGAGGAAAAGCCACTAAGTCCCCTCCCAGAGCGGGACAAAGGGGAGACCCTTTGCAGTTGTTGGGTCACCAGCAAGGGTGGTGTGGAATACAAACTGCAGCTCTCGGCCTGCCATGGAGAGGAATGGTGTCTTCAAAGCAAAGAGAGAGGAAGTGAGGGTGGAGCTGGGGATGCTTTTACTAATGAAAGTGCCCCTCAGGAAAGGTGCCATAGGCTGTTAGTTCTCCAAACCAGCAGCTCTCGGCCCAGTGCCAGACCCAGCAGGGCCTGATCAAAGGTACCCTGGGAAGTCAGCTGATCAGTCCCTTGCCTCCCCAAGTTCCTTCTGGGGTCAATGGGCCCTGGGAAAGTGCCTAATCTAACTCCAGCCTGTAATTCCAGCACTTTCTGAGGCTGAGGCAGGTGGATCACCTGAGGTCAAGAGTTCAAGACCAGCCTGGCCAACATGGTGAAACCCTGTCTCTACTAAAACTATAAAAATCAGCTGGGTGTGGTGGCACGTGCCTGTAATCCCAGTTACTTGGGAGGCTGAGTTAGAAGAATAGCTTGAACCCAGGAGCTGGAGGTTGCAGTGAGTTGAGATCACACACTGCACTCCAGCCTGAGCGACGGAGCGAGATTTTGTCTAACAACAACAACAACAACAACAACAACAACAACAACAACAAAAACGACTGGAAAAAGACCTCCTGGGTTAAGGCCATATTTAGGCAGGACTACTAACCTTTCTACTATGAAAACCAATGACCAATTTTTTAAGAATTATATACTGGACATATCCTCCACCCTGTCATCCCTTAGGTTAAAAAAACTTCTAACTTGAACCCTGCCTCTTGAGTTCACAGTTAGCCACTTCCAGTCTGGCGACTTGTTGCTAAATAAAACCTGGAAAGAAGACATGCTCCACCCAAGCTGAGAAAGTCCGTATCAAGTCCTCCTGATCACTAAAACAGCCATAGGAACAGCTCAACAGGGGTGAGCACATTACACTCGGGTCAAGAGACTGGTAAAAGAACCCCCAAAAGAAAGGAAAAAGGGTGAATGGGGAGTGTATAAATCACCTAAGAAAGCCTTAAAGCTAACTCTAAGGAAAACCTAAAAGGAAGCTATGAGCAGGCTCCATCACTGGGGATGGATACAGTTAGGATTAATCCTAACACAAGGGGTGAAAGGAAACCTAAGTACTGGATAGAGCCCAATACTAGGGGTGGAAAGTAGGAAATATCTAATCAAACTAATAGTCAACATAACTAAAACCTCCACCCCCAGCCCCCAAACTATAAAATTTAATGCCTGTCAAGTCTTACCTTGCGGGAATTTATGGAACCAAAGGCAGTTGTCACAAGCAGACAAATATCTATGTCCTAAAACAGACCATTATTGGACCCTCTCAAAAAAGCCCTGTGCTAGCTGGAATCAAGTCTGGTGGACCACACAATATTAAGGCCAGCTGAGTCATTCTTCCGAAAACAAACCCTTAAAGAATAAAAGGGCTCCATGCTACCTAGCTGTAAAAATTTAAAATGCAATCCTATATTAATTACCATAAACAACCCAGCTACTCTAGACCAGGAACCCTGGAGGTATAAATTAGGAATAAATATCTCAGGAAGGGAATCCGTGGGACGGTTAGCTCTTAGACAAATCACCAACTCCACCCCAAGCCCACCTAGAATTACCAGAACTCCTGGTCTCACTACTTCCTTTAACCTACCAGACAATGACCCTAAAAGAGTAAAAATAATTAAGACAACTAACTTAAGGCAAACTTTAAAAATTAAAAATATGGGGATGTAACTGCCTGGGTTGAATGGGTCAAATTTTCAGTACTAGCATGCTCAACAGTTACGCATGCTCTGCTGGGCGGCCTCAAGCACAGGTAGTTCCGTCTCCCCTAAAATGGGATACCAATCCCAAAGGAATACATTGCATGTTGGCTCTGTAACAGGATAGGGATGCATGGCGCAATGAGACTTGAAAAGTTTATTATTGCTCTTTCCTACCTTGCAAAGCTCAAATCCTAGAGCAATCCCTTCTTTCTCCATAGGGAACATAAACCACTCCTCTTGCCTCTCTAGACAGGGGGCAGAGTTCAATAAGTCGGTATGAAAACTCTCAACTTGTACCCACATCCTAAATGTTACTGGTAAGTCAAACAAAGGCAACTACTCAGCTCTTCATATACCCCAGGCTAATGTCTGGTGGTATTATGGGAAAGGGAACCTCCATAGCCTGTTACCGTCCATTTGAACTGGGACTTGTACCTTAGTTCACTTGGCCATTCCATTCACATTGGCATTCCATAAAATCTCCAAGAATCCACATGGCCACTGAATTTGGAGAAATCTAATGAATTCTTTTAATTCTAACATTTATATTAACTCAATAGGAGTCCCTAAAAGACTACCTAATACATTTAAGAACTAAAGGACACAAAAATAAATGCAGAAATGGAACAAATAGGAGTAGAAAGATAAAAAGGAGAGAATTGAAGTAAACAACATATACCATGGTCCATTTCCAAAACAAAGTGCCCTGAATCGGCTTAGGTCAGCAAACCACAGAAGAAACAGGATACACCAGGCCCCTGCCTGGATAGCTGATGTCTGCTTGTCGGCCTCCCACTTCCTCCACCACTTCGTTTCCCTCCAAGTAAGTTTAGTCTAAAATAAAATTTTATTAGTCTGCAAGATAGCTCACTTTGTCTGTTCTTATCAGCCTGCCCAGCAACTTAGGTCATAAATCAAATACTTGAAGAGCCCCTGAGCTAACTAGGATTGCAGTGCATTGTGGGCTGCAACTAAATGTTAGCAAGACAACCCTAAAAACATACCTAAAGCCCTGACTAACAATCAATAGGTGACGTCCGGGAAGACTGTGACCCTACTACAGTAGTTAGCCTATAAGGAATCGGGGGAGGGTCCTGTGCACCAGGGGATAAATTGCTTGTTAAAACCGTGCTGGCTGTGCCTGCACACCAGACACACAATCTTGCAAGACCGTCATTAAAAGTCTCACTTTCACTATTGTCCAGGTCTCTGAGTCCATTCTGTGGGTTTGGATGAGTGAGTTTGTTTCTCAGAGGACGTTTTATTTGTTTCTCAAACAGAGGATATTTTATTTTACAACGTAAAGAAGATGAAGGAGTAGAAATAGAGTAGCTCTTTCCTATTCTGTGACTCCAGAGAAGTGTCTTAACTATAGTCTTCACCTAAAAATAAATCAATCTACTCACCTTGGAAAGAGAGAAAACAATTCAAGATAGCATACAGCACTCTTCTATAGCATTTAAGTATTTAATAAAATAAAAATTACAGACCTGACTTGTTGGCTACAATGCTATGTCACTCCTTTTGAATTTAAATGTGCTATCACTAGTTCCAAGACGTATCTATGATGGTGACTTCAACAGCTGCTGCAAGAGGTCATTACATGCTATGTACATATGATGACTGTGCTTTCCTTTATAATTGCAACAGATACTTTTCAAGTTTATTGTTGAATGATTATGTCAAAGGTTTAGACTTTACCTGAGTTCAAGAATTCCCTACTTCAAGATTCTGTATTCTTTGCAGCATCCTTAATTCTGGCAACCAGATTCAAGGAAGAGTAAATGGATAGGACAGTATCTTACACAGCAGTTGCCAGAGCTTTAAACAGATGACTGCTGTACAGGAAAAGTTCAAGGAAAATCAGTATCCTACCTACAGTCACAGTGCTGCTGAAGATAAAAGATGAGAAGGAAAGAAAAATGATTAAGGGCATTGATAAAACTGGTTCTTCATGGAACTCATTCTTTGCCCTAGGGGCTTTATGAACATTATCTCATTTAATGCCCCTGACTACAGTGTACTCCACTGGCCTTTCTGGTTGCAGGGCATCCATGACAGTCTGCACAGTGTGCTAACAGGCCCCACCCTTTCCATAGGCAAGCAGAAGACACTGAGTCCATTTTGCTGACAAAATCACTAGTTTTCTTTAGCAGGGAACAATACCCCTATTACCTTAGGTGAAAACCTGGAAGAGCTTCACTGACAATGCTAAAAGGTGGGGAGTGACATGACCACTTTCTGGCTTCATCTGCAAGGTCAATGAAGCTCCAATACCCTTTCTAACAGTGCTACCAGGTGCAAGTACACAACTGTTCCTCAGCACTACCATTATGGTTTACTGCTTATGGTTTCCATTTCTTGGTTTGGCACTTCATATGTAACCTGGATTTCTCAAAACACAAAAATCTGTCTTTTGCTATATTTCCTCAGTTGGTTATCAATTAATTTCATAAGAAAGGCCACACAGGGCCCATTTATCTGTGCTTGTTTCATACACACACACACACACAAATAGGAAGAAAACCTTATTTTAAAAGCTCTGTTCGTTCAGAGATTTCATAAAATTCTAATTAAGGATCTTTACAGTTTCTAAACAACTCTTAGTATGCTGGCAATTTAGCAGAGGCTTCGGGTTTGGACTCTACGGTCAGAGAGCACTGGGTTAGAATCCTAGGCTTCACCACCTTCTAGATGACTGACCACAGTATCCTCATTTGTAAAACAGGGATAATAATACTGCCAACCTCATAAAAATGATATGGCAGTGCATGACAGTGCACTGAAACCAGGCAAAACAGGGACGAGAAGAAATATTTATTAAACACATTTCCCTTAGCTATCATGAGGATACTTTAACATGTTCAATCACAATTTGGGAAAGGGCATGGCAGCATACAAATTTTACAGATGAGGAAACCTGGCTATGATACTGATAGGGACAGGAGGCACAGAAATTCTGGGAAGGGGTGGGTCCCCCTGTAAGGGCCCCACCCTCAAGCGTGAAACCATGGCCCAAAGTGAGAACACACATTCCTGTTTTTCTGCTCGAATGTTGCCTCTTCCAGAATCACCCTTGGCGTGCCCCGGCCCCCATCCAGTTCCCATAAAAACCTCACTCAGCAGAGAGGAGAGGCAGCAAGATGACGGAGACTACAGATGGACGCTGGAGAGAAGCCGCTTGACTTCAGAGGGATGGCTTGACAGCGTTGCTTTGGAGAGGAATTTGGCCAGGGACAGCCAGACTCCAGGGTAAGATTATCTTCCCGCTCTGTTCCCTTTTCAGCTCCCCTTCCTTAAAAGACACTTCCATCAACAATAAAATCTCCTGCATTTACCATCTCCAGTATGTTCAGGAGACCTCATTCCCCCTGGATATCGGACAAGAACTCACTCAGATGCAGGTGCCAAAGTCTGGCACACTGACCCTCCACTGAGCTGCTAACACTTCAGCCATCAGCAGACGGCAAAGCTAAAAAAGCACTGACTGTTGCACTCTTTTTGGGCTTCAAGGGTCACAGGTACCCCTCAAGACGCTGCTGCTGGGCTGCATAGTTTTGCTCCTCTCAGTGCCCAAAAGCACTCACCCCAGCTTCTGCACCCACTCACCTGCGTTTCCCACCTCCTGTGAGGGGTGGAAAGTAGCAGGACCAAGTGAATGGAGTCTGTCCCTGATGGCACAGAAACAGTCAGCTAGTCCTAGCACTTGTGCACTATAGTTACCACCCATGAAGGCATCAGGGAAAATTTCCTGCTTCCATATGAATTTGTCTAAGGTTCAAGAATGTCAAAGGCAGAAGTCGTCAAAAAGGAGGGGGGAAAAAAAAACCCAAGAAGAGAACATTGAATCAGATAATAATTAGAAGTGAGGATCTCAAAAAAGACATTTATGCAGCCAACAAGCATATTAAAAAACACTCATCATCACTGGTCATTAGAGAAATGCAAATCAAAACCACAACGAGATACCATTTCATGCCAATCAGAATGGCGATCATTAAAAAGTCAGCAAAAAACAGATGCTGGAGAGGTTGTGGAAAAACAGGAATGCTTTTACACTGTTGGTGGGAGTGTAAATTAGTTCAACCATTGTGGAAGACAGTGTGGCGATTCTTCAAGGATCTAGAACTAGAAATACCATTTGACCCAGCTATCCCATTACTGGGCATATACCCAAAGGAGTACAAATCATTCTACGAGAAAGACACATGCACACGTATGTTTACCCGGCACTATTCACAATAGCAAAGACTTGGAATCAACTCAAAGGTCCATCAATGACAGACTGGATTAAGAAAATGTAGCACATATACACCATGGAATACTATGCAGCCATAAAAAAGGGTAAGTTCATGTCTTTTGCAGGGACATGGATGAAGCTGGAAACTATCCTTCTCAACAAACTATCAGAAGATCAGAAAACCAAACACCGCATGTTCTCACTCATAAGTGGGAGCTGAACAATGAGAACACATGGACACATGGAGGGGAACATCACATACTGGGACCTGTCGGGAGCTGGGGTTTAGGGGAGGGATATCATCAGAAGAAATACCTAATGTACGTGACAGGTTGATGGGTGCAGCAAACCACCAGGGCACATGTATACCTATGTAATAAAACTGCATGTTCTGCACATGTAAAACAGAACTTAAAGTATAATAAATAAAATAAATAAATAAGAGACAGGGTCTTGCTATGTTGCCCAGGCTGGCCTCAAACTCCTGGGCTCAAGGGTCCTGCCTCAGCCTCCCGAGTATATGGTACTACATGCATGCCACCAAAACTGCTTTTTGGTTCACCACTATTTCCTTAGCTCCAAGAACAATGCCTGATAAGTAGTAGTCACTCAATAAATATTGCTGAGTTGGGATGGTAGGCTTGAAGAAAAACAGAGTCAAGGGAAGGCTTTTTGATTTGTTTACAAAAGCTTTCTGAAAATAATGGTAGAAGAAAATGTGCCACTAATCCAAGAAGGCAAAAATGAAGAGACTGAAAGAGGGAGAAAATTAATATAACTAGTTCTTAGAGGAGGCAGGAAAGGATAGAATGAGAGCATGGAAAGGGCTATTTCCCTTGGCAAAGAAGTGAGGGACATGTTAGAGAAAATCAAAGAAGGGAACATGAAGAAAGCTAAAGGAGCTAATGTAATATATCTTCAATTGTTAAAAAAGAGAACACAGAAGATGGCCCAATAGGATCAGCTCCAGTCTACAGCTCCTAGAGTGAGCGACACAGAAGAAGGGTGATTTCTGCATTTCCAGCTGAGGTATCGGGTTCATCTCACTGGGGTTGTGGGACAGTGGGTGCAGTCCATGGAGTGTGAGCTGAAGCAGGGAGGGGCACTGCCTCACCTGGGAAGCACAGGGGGTCAGGAAATTCCCTTTCCCGACCAAGAGAAGCAGTGACAGACAGTACCTGGAAAATTGGGACACCCCCACCCTAATACTGCGCTTTTCCAACCGTCTTAGTAAATGGCACACCAGCAGATTATATTCTGCACCTGGTTTTGGAGGGTCCCACACCCACGGAGCCTCACTCACTGCTAGCACAGCAGTCTGAGATCAAACTACAAGGCGGCAGCGAGGCTGGAAAAGGGAAGTCTGCCATTGTTGAGGCTTGAGTATGTAAACAAAGCAGCTGGGAGGCTTGAACTGGGTGGAGCCCACCGCAGCTCAAGGAGGCCTGCCTGCCTGACTCTGTAGACCCCACCTCTGGGGCAGGGCTTAGCAAATTGGATAAAGAGTCAAGACCCATCAGCGTACTGTATGCAGGAGACCCGTCACAAGTGCAGAGACACACATAGGCCGCAAAATAACAAAAGGCGGCAGAAACTTCTGCAGACTTAAACGTCCCTGTCTGATAGCTCTGAAGAGAGCAGTGGTTCTCCCAGCATGGAGTCTGAGATCTCAGAATGGACAGAATGCCTCCTCAAGTGAGTCCCTGACCCCCGAGTGGCCTAACTGGGAGACACCTCATACAACCAGGTGCCTCTCTGACACGAAGCTTCCAGATGAAGGATCAGGCAGCAACCTTTGCCGTTCTGCAATATTTGCTGTTCTGCAGCCTCCACTGCTGATACCTAGGCAAACAGGGTCTGGAGTGGACCTCCAGCAAACTCCAAGACACCTGCAGCTGAGGGACCTGACTGTTAGAAAGAAAACTAACAAACAGAAAGGACACCCACACCAAAACCCCATCTGTACTAAACCATCATCAAAGAGCAAAGGTGGATAAAACCACAAAGATGGGGAGAAACCAGAGCAGAAAAGCTGAAAATTCTAAAAATCATAGCGCCTATTCTCCTAAAAAGGAACGCAGCTCCTCGCCAGCAACAGAACAAAGCTGGACGGAGGACTTTGGGCAGTTGAGAGAAGAAGGTTTCAGATGATCGGTAATAACAAACTTCTCTGAGCTAAAGGAGGATGTTCGAACCCATAGCAAAGAAGCTAAAAACCTTGAAAAAACATTAGATGAATGGCTAACTAGAATGAACAGCGTAGAGACCTTAAATGACCTGATGGAGCTGAAAACCATGGCATGAGAACTACGTGACGCATGCACAAGGTTCAATAGCCGATTTGATCAAGTGGAAGAAAAGGTATCAGTGATTGAAGATCAAATGAATGAAATGAAGCAAGAAGAGAAGTTTAGAGAAAAAAGAGTGAAAAGAAATGAACAAACCCTCCAAGAAATATGGGACTATGTGGAAAGACCAAATCTATGTCTGATTAGTATACCCGACAGAGACAGGGAGAAAGGAACAAAGTTGGAAAACACTCTTTAGGATATTATCCAGGAGAACTTCCCCAACCTAGCAAGGCAGGCAAACATTCCAATTCAGGAAATACAGAGAACGCCACAAAGATATTCCGTGAGAAGAGGAACTCCAAGACACAAAATTGTCAGATTCACCAAAGTTAAAATGAAGGAAAAAATGATAAGGGCAGCTAGACAGAAAGGTCAGGTTACCCACAAAGGGAAGACCATAAGACTAACAGCGGATCTCTGGGCAGAAACTCTACAAGTCAGAAGAGAGTGGGGACCAATATTCAACATTCTTAAAGAAAAGAATTTTCAACCCAGAATTTCATATCCAGCCAAACTAAGTTTCATAACTGAAAGAGAAATAAAATCCTTAACAGACAAGCAAATGCTGAGAGAGTCTGTCACCAACAAACTTGCTTTATAAGAGCTCCTGAAGGAAGCACTAAACATAGAAAGGAACAACCAGTACTAGCCACTGCAAAAACATGCCAAATTATAAAGACCATCGATGCTAGGAAGAAACTGCACCAACGAACAAGAAAAATAACCAGTTAACATCATAAAGACAGGATCAAATTCATACATAACAATATTAACCTTAAATGTAAATGGGCTAAATGCTCCAATTAAAAGACACAGACTAGCAAATTGGATAAAGAGTCAAGATCCATCAGTGTGCTGTATTCAGCAGACCCATCTCACATGCAGAGACACACATAGGCTCAAAATAAAGGTATGGAGGAAGATCTATCAAACAAATGGAAAACAAAAAAAATAGCAGGGGTTGCAATCCTTGTCTCTGATAAAACAGACTTTAAACCAACAAAGAAGACAAAAGAGACAAAGAAGGCCATTCATAATGGTAAAGGGATCAATTCAACAAGAAGAGCTAACTCTCCTAAATATACATGCACCCAATACAGAAGCACCCAGATTCATAAAGCAAGTCCTTAGAGACCTACAAAGAGACTTAGACTCCCACACAATAATAATGGGAGACTTTAACACCCCACTGTCAACATTAGACAGATCAACGAGACAGAAAGTTAACAAGGATATCCAGGTATCGAATTCAGCTCTGTACCAAGTGGACCTAACAAACATGTACAGAACTCTCCACCCCAAATCAACAGAATGTACATTCTTCTCAGCACCACATTGCACTTATTCCAAAATTCACCACAGTTGGAAGTAAAGCACTCCTCACCAAATGTAAAAGAACAGAAATCACAACAAACTGTCTCTCAGACCACAGTGCAATCAAACTAGAACTCAGGATTAAGAAATTCACTCAAAATCACTCAACTACGTGGAAACCAAACGACCTGCTCCTGAATGACTACTGGGTACATAACGAAATGAAGGCAGAAATAAAGATGTTCTTTGAAACCAATGAGAACGACGACACAACATACCAGAATCTCTGAGACACATTTAAAGCAGTGTGTAGAGGGAAATTTATAGCACTAAATGCCCACAAGAGAAAGCTGGAAAGATCTAAAATTGACACCCTAACATCACAATTAAAAGAACTAGAGAGGCAAGAGCAAACACATTCAAAAGCTAGCAGAAGGCAAGAAATAACTAAGATCAGAGCAGAACTGAAGGAGATAGAGACACAAAAAACCCTCCAAAAAATCAATGAATCCAGGAGTTGGTTTTTTGAAAAGATCAACAAAATTGACAGACCGCTAGCAAGACTAATAAAGAAGAAAAGAGAGAGGAATCAAATAGATGCAATAAAAAATGATAAAGGGGATATCACCACCGACCCCACAGAAATACAAACTACCATCAGAGAATACTATAAACACCTCTACGCAAATCAACTAGAAAATCTAGAAGAAATGGATAATTTCCTGGACACTTACACTCTCCCAAGACTAAACCAGGAAGAAGTTGAATCCCTGAATAGACCAATAGCAGGCTCTGAAATTGAGGCAACAATTAATAGCCTACCCACCAAAAAAAGTCCAGGACCAGATGGATTCACAGCTGAATTCTACCAGAGGTACAAGGAGGAGCTGGTACCATTCCTTCTGAAACTATTCCAATCAATAGAAAAAGAGGGAATCCTCCCTAACTCATTTTATGAGGCCAACATCATCCTGATACCAAAGCCTGGCAGAGACACAACAAAAAAAGAGAATTTTAGACCAATATCCCTGATGAACATCGATGCAAAAATTCTCAATAAAATACTGGCAAACCGGATTCAGCAGCACATCAAAAAGCTTATCCACCATGATCAAGTGGGCTTCATCCCTGGGATGCAAGGCTGGTTCAACATTCGCAAATCAATAAACGTAATCCAGCATATAAACAGAACCAAAGACAAGAACCACATGATTATCTCAATAGATGCAGAAAAGGCTTTTGACAAAATTCAACAGCCCTTCATGCTAAAAACGCTCAATAAATTCGGTATTGATGGAACGTACCTCAAAATAATAAGAGCTATTTATGACAAACCCACAGCTAATATCATACTGAATGGGCAAAAACTGGAAAAATTCCCTTTGAAAACTGGCACAAGACAGGGATGCCCTCTCTCACCACTCCTATTCAACATAGTGTTGGAAGTTCTGGCCAGGGCAATCAGACAGGAGAAAGAAATAAAGGGTATTCAATTAGGAAAATGGAAGTCAAATTGTCCCAGTTTTCAGATGACATGATTGTATATTTAGAAAATCCCATCATCTCAGCCCAAAATCTCCTTAAGCTGATAAGCAACCTCAGGAAAATCTCAGGATACAAAAATCAATGTGCAAAAATCACAAGCATTCCTATACACCATTAACAGATAAACAGAAAACCAAATCATGAGTGAACTCCTATTCACAATTGCTACAAAGAGAATAAAATACCTAGGAATCCAACTTAAAAGGGATGTGAGGGACCTCTTCAAGGAGAACTACAAACCACTGCTCAACAAAATAAAAGAGGACACAAACAAACGGAAGAACATTCCATGCTCATGGATAGGAAGAATCAATATTGTGAAAATGGCCACACTGCCCAAGGTAATTTATAGATTCAATGCCATGCCTATCAAGCTACCAATGACTTTCTTCACAGAATTGGAAAAAACTACTTTAAAGTTCACACGAAACCAAAAAAGAGCCCACACTGCCAAGACAATCCTAAGCCAAAAGAACAAAGCTGGAGGCATCACATTTTCTGACTTCAAACTATACTACAAGGCTACAGTTACCAAAACAGCATGGTACTGGTACCAAAACAGAGATATAGATCAATGGAACAGAACACAGGCCTCAGAAATAACACCACACATCTACAACCATCTGATCTTTGACAAACCTGACAGATACAAGAAATGGGGAAAGGATTCTCTATTTAATAAATGGTGCTGGGGAAACCAACTAGCCATATGTAGAAAGCTGAAACTGGATCCCTTCCTTATACTTTATACAAAAATTAATTCAAGATGGATTAAAGACTTAAATGTTAGGCCTAAAATCATAAAAACCCTAGAAGAAAACCTAGGCAATACCATTCAGGCCATAGGCATGGGCAAGGACTTCATGACCAAATCACCAAAAGCAATGGTAACAAAAGCCAAAATTGACAAATGGGATCTAATTAAACAGCAAAAGAAACTGCCATCAGAGTGAACAGGAAACCTACAGAATGGGAGAGAATTTCTACAATCTACCCATCTGACAAAGGGGTAGAATGACCCATCTGACCCAGAATCTACAAAGAACTTAAACAAATTTACAAGAAAAAAAATCACCAACCTCATCAAAAAGTGGATGAAGGATATGAACAGACACTTCTCAAAGTAAGACATTTATGCAGGCAACAAACATATGAAAAAATGCTCATCATCACTAGCCATGAGAGAAATGCAAATCAAAACCACAATGAGATACCATCTCACAGCAGTTAGAATGGCGATCATTAAAAAGTCAGGAAAACAACTGGTGCTGGAGAGGATGTGGAGAAATAGGAACACTTTTATACTGTTGGTGCGACTGTAAACTAGTTCAACCATTGTGGAAGTCAGTGTGACCATTCCTCAAGGATCTAGAACTAGAAATACCATTTGACCCAGCCATCCCATTACTGGGCATATACCCAAAGGAGTATAAATCATGCTGCCATAAAGACACATGCACATGTATGTTTATTGCACTACTATTCACAATAGCAAATCATTCTGAGCAAGCTATCACAAGGACAGAAAACCAAACACCACATGTTCTCACTTATAGGTGGGAACTAAACACTAGGACACAGGTTGGGGAACATCACACACCGTGGCCTGTTGTGGGGTGAGGGGAGGCGGGAGGGATAGCATTAGGAGATATACCTAATGTAAATGACGAGTTAATGCGTGCAGCACAAGAACATGGCACATATATACATAAGTAACAAAGCTACACGTTGTGCACATGTACCCTAGAACTTAAAGTATAATTTTAAAAACAGAACATAGACTGTTCTAGAATATTTGATAAATTATTGGGATCTTTAGCTATGCCAGAAATGTATATTGATATAATTTTGTACCCACACAACCTAGTGAACACATTTCTACTTCTTGTGGAACACTGGTCAGTGGCCCAACCCATTTATCTGACCCTTTAAAGATTTGTTTAAAAATTAGGGGGAAGGAAAATCAGTTGTCTCCTCTTGTCAAACAGACAACTTCTTTTCTCCTTTATCAAACAATTCATTTTCTCATTTCAATTCAAAAATATTGCTGAGCACCTACAATGCACTACAGGGGAGACAATAACAAACAGGACGTGATTCTTGCAGTTAAAGAGCATTATCAGAACTATAATCACTGCCCTCTGGGTAACACCCCAAAGAACCCTTCCTTTGACAAGTTTTATCAAGATATGGGACATTTCAAAAAAAAAAAGGAAAACTCAGGATATTGCCCTTAGCGCTCCCTTCAAAAGTCTCCCAGAACATCCAATAATACACAGTGTGACATGCATACTGTATGGGGTATGCAAAGGTAGAGGCTATATCCTGAGAGTTCCTATGTATCTCCTATTGGTTCTATTTCTCTAGAGAACCCTAAAACAGAACTCTAATTGTGGTGAATTCATGTATATTTAGATCATTTTACTTTTTTTTTTATCAATTTATTTTTTTTTTATTATACTTTATGTTCTAGGGTACACGTACACAACGTGCAGGTTTGTTACATATGTATACACGTGCCATGTTGGTGTGCTGCACCCATTAACTTGTCGTTTACATTAGGAGTATCTCCTAATGCTATCCCTCCCCCCTCCCCTCACCAGGCCCCAGTGTGCGATGTTCCCCTTCCCGTGTCCTAGTGATCTCATTGTTCAATTCCCACCTATGAGTGAAAACATGCAGTGTCTGGTTTCCTGTTCTTGTGATAGCTTGCTGAGAATGATGATTTCCAGTTGCATCCATGTCCCTACAAAGGACATGAACTAATCCTTTTTCATGGCTGCCTAGTATT
>NW_016815004.1:595362-626028 GCF_001698545.2 Rhinopithecus bieti | reverse complement strand
AAAAAAAAAAAAAAAAAAAGAAATATAATCTATAATTACAAACCTTTTCACAAAGGAAACTTCAGTCCCAGATGGCTTTACTAATAAAATTTGTATTTTAAATTTATATAAACTCTTCCAAAGAACAGGGGAAAAAGGAAATCTTTCCTACTTTATTGTATGAGTCTAGCATAACCTTATTACCAAAACTTGACATGACAATTACAAGAAAATTATAGACCAATCTCTCATAAACATAATGCAAAAATCCTAAACATACTAGCAAATCAAATCCAAGAATATGTAAAACACATATCATGAAAAAATAAGGCTTCTTCCAAAAATATAAAAATTTGTTCTTTCAGAAGCCATTATCCCAGAAACAGATTCCCATCTATCTACAATGTCATTTGATTTTTGACAAAAGGCACCAATGCAATGCAATGGGGAAGAAAGAGAAAGAAGTCTTTTCAACAAACTGTGCTGGAACAATTATATAACAATGTGAGAAAAAATTAACCTGGACTTCTGTATTTTACACTATGCACAAAAAATTAATGTGAGGTAGATCTAGACCTAAACGAAAAAGCAGTAACTAGAAATCTTCTAGAAGCACAGGAAGATATTCTGTAAGTAGCTAAAGTTTTCTTAGGATACAGAAATCAATACTCATAAAAGAGAAAACAAAGATAAATTAGACTTCCTCAAAGTTAAAACATTTGGTCATCAAAATTATTGTTAATTTCCATTAATAAAGGGCAAAAAAACATATGATCATCTCAATAGATGCAGAAAAATAAGCAAGATAAAATCCAACACTCGTTCAAAACAATAATTATCGAAAAAGCTCTTCACCAACTAGGCATAGAATCAATTTATTCACACTGATGAAGAATATCCACAGAAAACCTACAAAAATCAACATTTTAAATATTCTTAAAAGCTTTCCCCTTAAGACTGGAAATAAGACAAAGATGATTGTCACTATCATCACCTCTGTTGAACATTTTGTTGGCAGTGCTAGCCAGTACAGGAAGCTGGTGAGAAAGCGGAAATAACGGGGGTATGAAAGGGAGGTAGGAAGGGAGAAAGGAAAGGGAGAAGAAAAGGAAAAGAAGGAATAAAGGAAGAAGGAAATATGACATTATGTATACAAATGATGAAAATTCAAAGTAATGTGCAAACCATAAATAACTCACTTAAAAAATAAGTGAGTTCAGCAATATCATTAGATACAAGGTCGATACATAAAATTTAATTTCAGGTCAGCATGGTGGCTTACACATGTAATCCTAACACTTTGGGAGGCCAAGGTGGGTGGATCACCTGAGGTCAAGAGTTGAAGACCAGCCTGACCAACATGGTGAAACCCCAACTCTACTAAAAAATACAAAAATTAGCCGGACACGGTGGCACATGCCTGTAATCCCAGATACTTGGGAGGCTGAGGCAGGAGAATAGCTTAAACCTGGGAGGCAGAGGTTGGAGTGAGCTGAGATCACGCCATTGCACTCCAGCCTGGGCAACAAGAGTGAAACTCCATCTCAACAACAACAACAACAACAAAAATGCTGGTGAGAATGTGGAACAACTAGTACTTAAATGTAAACTGATACAACTATATTAGAAAATTATTTAACAGTAACTCCTGAAGAGGAATATACACCTACCTGATGATTTTATAGCACTACTTCTGGGTATATAACCCATAGAAGTTTGTGTCTATGTTACCACAAGGTCAAAACTGTTTATAGCAGAATTATTTCTTACAGTAAAATCCTGCAAATAACTTCAAATGTCCAACAGTAGAAATGAGTAAGTGAAATGCAACACATCAAACAATGGAGCATCTTAGAATGAACAAACTACTGTTATGTAGGTACAATCTCACAAATATGCTGAGCAAAAGAAACTAGACACAAAATGATACAATTTCATTTATATAAAACTCAAACAATCACACTTGTAATCCCAGCACTTTGGGAGGCCAAGGTGGGTGAATCAACTGAGGTCAGGAGTTCGAGACCAGCCTAATATGTTGAAACCCCATCTCTACTAAAAAACACAAAAATCAGCCAGGCATGGTGGTGGGCACCTGTAATCCTAGCTACTCAGGAGGCTGAGGCAAGAGAATTGCTTGAACCCAGGAGGCGGAGGTTGCAGTGAGCCAAGATTGTGCCATTGCACTCCAGACAAGAGCAAGTCTATGTCTTAAAAAAAAAAAAAACCTCAAACAAAATGTACCATGTGAGAAGCCAGTACAATGGTTATTTATCCTGAAGAAGAGGTGGCGAGTGGGAGGGCACACAAGTAAGACATCTGGGGCACTCTGTAAATGTTTCTTTGTGGCAGACTGCCACAATTACTACTTGAGACCATCACTATGACAATTACTACTGTTACTACTTGAGACTGTCATTACCAGACTGAATGAAGGGGGAGGAACACAGAAGTGAAAACTTAAGACAAAAGTAACTATTTTAAAGGAAGGGGCTGGGGAAGAAGAAGAGGGCTCCCTGCTTCTAGTGAGCAAAGGCAGTGCTTGAGCTTCTACAGCCCTTTGTATTTATTGGGTAACAAGAGCAAGGAGGAAGAGGTAATGATTGGTTAGCTGCTTAATTGATCACAGGTTCATATTATTACTAACAGGCTTCAGATGTACCTAATCAAAAGAAATACTGCACTTGGGCATGACTGCCCTCAGCATTCCTTATGGGTGGCATACACAGTTTGTCAGTTTGCCAACATTCTGCGTTTATGAGAACAGTTTGCTGTTACTCATATGGCCTCCAGTGGTATACTGAGTGGATCACGACTCTCAATCTTTCGGCCTCCAACATTTCTTATGTTCATGTGAAAAAATATTGAGGTATACATACATGATTTCTGTATTTTTCTGTATGTTACACTTTAAAAATGTGAGTTCTTAAAATACGCATACTCGGAAAAAACTCACAGAATTCAAGCAGTTAAGTATAATATAAGGACCATTACGATCTGCCCCGTCATCTTTTTGGCCATATTTCCTGGTATGTTACTCCTTGTTCCTTGCTCTGCACTTTCCAAACATTTGTGTATGTGGTATTCTCTCCGGAATACCCTTTGGCACCTGGCAACTCACTTTCATCTTTTAGACTTTGCTCATATTTCACTTCCTCATGAGGCCTCTCAGAATCCGTCCATCGTTCTATGGACATCCATAATAATTTGTGCCTCTATTTTAGCAGCACTTGCCACACTGCATTGTAATTGTTCATTTATATGTGTGTTTCACTAGATTGCCAACTCCCTGAGAACAGATACTGGATTGTCATTTTCATACTTCAGAGGCTGCTATGGCACCTTACCCATTCATTCATTCATCATACCTACCACGTAAATACTCTGTCATAGGTGCCAGGAGATAAGGGTTAAGCAAGCTTCCAGGAGTTAATGGTGTGTGCTAGATATCACTCAATAAAGCAAAAAGGTAAAAGGTTGAGAGAAAAAGACACATAATAGAATGGAGACAAGCAGACAGAGGTGCACAGACCTTCATGGAGTAACACTGCCATTTTAAGGTGTTTTACAATATTGCCACTAAAGATCTGGAGCTGTGTTGTGTTGCTGTAAGGTTTATATGGGAAATGTCTCTTGGCATTTGTCCTCAGGGTTAAATGAAACTAAGCTGAAGGTCAAATTTAATTCACAAGTATTTTAATAACAAGTCATATCATCTGTTATATTAAAACCAAGCGACAAAAGCTCTATTACACTCTGTTAAATGGTCTTTAATTTTTTAAACTAGTTTAAATCAACCATATTTAAGAGTTACATTCTGCTTTTAATTGTAAATATTTTTCTAAGTAATCATCTTATACCTTATATACATATATCTATAAATCATTTCCAGAAGTGTTCTGACTGACAATAAACTGATACAAATACAAAATACTTAAACAAGAACAAGTTAATGTCTATTTCACTAACTAGTTCAGTTTCACAGAAGTATTTCTATTTTTTAGTATATTTTCACCAATCTGAAACGTCATATTACTATACAAAGATCAAAACAGACCTTCAAAACATGGTACTAACATTCTTTTTTGTATCTTATAATAAAAGGTTTAGAGCTAGTGCAAGAAGGCTGCCTTTTGCAACCTGATCTTAAGACTTTTCTGGTAACTTCTTAAAGACATTAACAATTTATATAAAATGAAAAGATACTATCTAAAGATGCAAGTACTACTATTTTATGTTTCCTAAATGCCAGTGATAGCATTTAAAGGTCACTAAGGCCCATCAGTGAACTAGAAAACTGTTTTCTCTTCTTGTCTACATATAACTGATGCATTTTTCCCTTTATCATATGCTTTCCCCAAAGCACAATTATCCATCAACACTGGCATTAAACTGCTCTTATTAGTAGCAATAAATGGTATATTATAATGGGTATATTCAGCAAATATAATGCATACATCTATAGGTCAAACTGTTACTATGTCATTTTATTTTTTAAATAGTTCTACTGATGTTAGTTATATATAATACAATTCACTTAGCTTAAGTGCATAGTTCTATGAGTTTTGATAAGTGTATACAGTTGTATAATTATCCCCACAATCAAGATATAGAACATTTCTAACACCCCAAAGAGTTCTCCTTACCCCCTGGCAATTGATCTGTTTTCTATTCAAATACTTTTATCTTTTCTAGAATTTCATAAAAACAAAGCCATATAAGGAGTGGTCCTTTGCATACACCATCTTTTGTTGACATACTGCTTCCAAGATTTATCATGTTGTATCAGTAGCTCATTCCTTCTTGGAGTAGTATTCCATTGTATAAATAAATTACAATAAGTTCATTCATTCAGTAATTAATATGCATTCAGCTGTTTCTAGATTTTGGCTATTATGAACAAAGTTCCAATGAACTTGTAAATACAAGCATTTGTGTGGATTCATGTTTACACTTTCTTGGATAAATCTCACAGAGTGGGGCTGTTGGGTCTTGGTAAGTTTAACTTTATAAGAAACTGCCAAACTGCATTCTTGGGGCAATGTGTAATTCTAGGTGCCCCATGTTCATATATATATATACACACACACACACACTTTAAGTTCATATATATATACATGTACACACACACACATACTTTAAGTTCTGGGATACATATGCAGAACGTGTAGGTTTGTTACATAGGTATACACGTGCCATGGTGGTTTGCTGCACCCATTAACCTGTCATCTAGGTTTTAACCCCGCAAGTATTAGGTATTTGTCCTAATGCTCTCCCTCCCTTTGCCCCTTACCCTGACAGGCCCCAGTGTGCGATGTTCCCCTCCCTGTGTCAGTATGTTCTCACTGTTCAACTCCCACTTATGAGTGAGAACATGCGGTGTTTGGTTTTCTGTTCTTGTATTAGTTTACCGAGAATGATGGTTTCCAGCTTCATCTATGTCCCTGCAAAGGACATGAACTCATTCTTTTTTTCACAGCTACATAGTATTCCATGGCATATATATGCCACATTTTCTTTATCCAGTCTCTCACTGATGGGCATTTGGGTTGGATCCAGGTCTTTACTATTATAAATAGTGCTGCAATAAACACATGTGTGCATGTGTCTTTATAGTAGAATGATTTATAATCCTTTGGGTGTATACCCAGGAAAGGGATTGCTGGGTCAAATGGTATTTCTGGTTCTAGATCCTTGAGGAATTGCCACATTGTCTTCCACAATGGTTGAACTAATTTACACTCCTACCAACAGTGTAAAAGCATTCCTGTTTCTCCACATCCTCGCCAGTATCTGTTGTTTCCAGACTTTTTAATGATCTCCATTCTAACTGGTGTGAGATGGTTATCTCACTGTGGTTTTGATTTGCATTTCTCTAATGATCAGTGATGATGAACTTTTTTTTGTATGTTTGTTGGCCACGTAAATGTCTTTGTTTTAGATAGAGTCTTGCTCTTGTCACCCAGGCTGGAGGGCAGTAGGGCAATCTTGGCTCACTGCAACCTCTGCCTTCCGGGTTCAAGCAATTTTCCTGCCTCAGCCTCCACAGTAGCTGGGATTATAGGCGTGCACTACCATGCCTGGCTAATTTTTGTATTTTTAGTAGAGATGCAGTTTCATCATATCAATCAGGCTGGTCTTGAACTCCTGACCTCGTGATCTGCCAGCCATGGCCCCCCAAAGTGCTGGGATTACAGGCGTGAGTCACCACGCCCAGCCATAAATGTCTTCTTTTGAGAAGTGTCTGTTCACATCCTTCACCCACTTTTTGATGGGGTTTTTTCTTGTAAATTTAAGAATCTTGTAGGTTCTGGATATTAGATCTTTGTCAGATGGATAGACTGCAAAAATTTTCTTCCATTCTGTGAGTTGCCTGTTCACTCTGATGAGTGTTTCTTTTGCTGCACAGAGCTCTTCAATTTAATTAGATCCTATTTCTCAATTTTGGTTTTTGTTGCAATTGTTTTTGGTGGTTTAGTCATTAAGTCTTTGCCCATGACTATGTTCTGAATGGTATTGCCTAGGTTCTCTTCTAGAGTTTTTATGGTTTTAGGTCTTATGTTTAGGTCTTTAATCCATCTTGAATTAATTTTTGTATAAAGTGTAAGGAAGGGGTCCAATTTCAGTTTTCTGCATATGGCTAGCCAATTTTCCCAACAACATTTATTAAATATGGAATCCTTTCCCCACTGCTTGTTTTTGTCAGGTTTGTTGAAGATCAGATGGTTGTAGGTGTGTGGTGTTATTTCTGAGGTCTCTGTTCTGTTCCATTGGTCTATTTATATGTGTTCGTACCACTATACCATGCTGTTTTGGTTACTCTAGCCTTGTAGTATAGTTTGAAGTCAGGTAGCATGCCTCCAACTTTGTCCTTTTTGCTTAGGATTCTCTTCAGTATACGGACTCTATTTTGATTCCATATGAAATTTAAAGTAATTTTTTCTAGATCTGTGAAGAAAGTCAATGGTAGCTTAATGGGAATAGCACTGAATCTAAACATTACTTTGGGCAGTATGGACATTTTCATGATATTGATTCTTCCTATCCATAAGCATAGAATGTTTATCCATTTGTGTCCTCTCTTACTTCCTTGAGTAGTGATTTGCAGTTCTCCTTTTTTGTTTTTGCTTTTGTTTTGTTTTTTAGACAGAGTTTCCCTCCTCTGCCCAAGCTGGAATGCAATGGTACAGTCTCAGGTCACTGCAACCTCCACCTCCCGGGCTCAAGTGATTCTCCTGCCTCAACCTCTTGAGTAGCTGGGATTATAAGCATGAGCCACCACACCCAGCTAACTTTTTGTATTTTTAATAGAGACAAGGTTTCACCATGTTGGCCAGGCTGGTCTTGAACTCCTGACCTCAGGTGATCTGCCCATCTCACCCCTCAAAGTGCTGGGATTACAAGTGTGAGCCACCGTGCCCAGCCTTCACGTCTTGTATTCCTATTTTATTTTCTTTGTAGCAATTGTGAATGGAAGTTCACTCATGATTTGGCTATTATTGGTATATAGGAATGCTTGTGATTTTTGCACATTGATTTTGTATCCTGAGACTCTGTTGAACTTATCAGCTTAAGGAGTTTTGGGGCTGACACAATGAGGTTTTCTAAATATACAATCATATCATCTGCAGACAGGGACAATTTGACTTCCTCTCTTCCTATTTGAATACCCTTTCTTTCTTTCTCTTGCCTGATTGCCCTGGCCAGAACTTCCAATACTATGCTGAGTAGGAGTGGTGAGAGAGGGCATTCTGGTCTTGTGCCGGTTTTCAAAGGGAATGCTGCCAGCTTTTGCCCATTCAGTATGATACTGGCTATGGGTTTGTCATAAACAGCTCTTATTTTTTGAGATATGTTCCATAATACCTAGTTTATTCATTGTTTTTAACACGAAGGGGTCAATTTTATTGAACGCCTTTTCTGCATCTATTGTAATCATGCGGTTTTTGTCACTGGTTTTGTTTATGTGATGGATTACATTTATTGATTTGCTTATGTTGAACCAGCTTTGCATCCCAGGGATGAAGCCGACTTGATTGGTGGTGGATAAGCTTTCTGATGTGACCCTGGATTATGTTTGACAGTATTTTATTGAATGTTTTCACATTGATGTTTATCAGGGATATTGGCCTATTTTTATATATATACATATATATATATTTTTTCAAGACAGAGTTTTGCCTTGTCGCCTAGGCTGGATGGAGTGCAATGGGGCAATCTCGGCTCACCACAACGTCTGCCTCCCAGGTTCAAGCAATTCTCCTGCCTCAGCCTCCCGAGTAGCTGGGATTACAGGCATGTGCCACCACGCCCAGCTAATTTTGTATTTTTAGTAGAAATGGGGCTTTTCCATGTTAGTCAGGCTGGTCTCGAACTCCGGACCTCAGGTGATCTGCCCGCCTCAGCTTCCTGAAGTGCTGGGATTACAGGCATGAGCCACCGCACCCGGCCTTGAAATATTTTTTTTACCCTTGTGTCTCTGCCAGGTTTTGGTATCAGGATGATGCTGGCCTCATAAAATGAGTTAGGAAGAAGTCCCCCTTTTTGTATTGTTTGGAATATTTTCAGAAGGAATGGCACCAGCTCCTCTTTGTACCTCTGGCAGAATTCAGCTGTGAATCTGTCTAGTCCTGAGCTTTTTTTGGTTAGTAGGCCATTAATTACTGCCTCAATTTCAGAACTTGCTATTGGTCTATTTAGGGATTCGACTTCTTCCTGGTTTAGTCCTGGGAAGGTGTATGTGTCCAGGAATTTATCCATATCTTCTAGATTTTCTAGTTCATCTGTGGAGAGGTGTTTACAGCATTCTCTGATGGTCGTTTGTATTTCTGTGGGATCAGTGGTGATATCCCCTTTATCATTTTTTTTATCATGTCTATTTGAGTCTTCTCTCTTATTAGCCTGGCTAGTGGTCTATTTTGTTTATCTTTTCAAAATCCAGCTCCTGGATTGATTATTTGAAGGGTTTTTTTGTGTCTCTATCTCCTTCAGTTCTGCTTAGTTATTTCCTGTCTTCTGCTAGTTTTTGAATTTGTTTGCTCTTGTTTCTCTAGTTCTTTTAACTGTGATGTAAGGGTGTCGATTTTAGATCTTTTCCACTTTCTGATGTGGGTATTTAGTGCTATAAACTTCCCTCTAAACACTGCTTTAGCTGTGTTGTGATTCTGGTACATTGTGTCTTTGTTCTCAATGGTTTCAAATAATTTATTTCTGCCTTAATTTCGTTATATACCCAGTAGTCATTCAGGAGTAGGTTGTTCACTTTCCATGTATTTTGTGGTTCTGAGTGAGTTTCTTAATCCTGAGTTCTAATTTGATTGCACTGTGGTCTGAGAGACTGTTTGTTATGATTTCCGTTCTTTCGCATTTGCTGAGGAGTGTTTTACTTCCAATTATATAGTTGATTTTAGAATAAGTGCTATGTGGTACTGAAAATAATGTATATTATGTTGACTTGGGGTAGAGAGTTCTATAGTTGTCTATTAGGTCCACTTGGTCCAGAACTGAGTTCAAGTCCTGAATATCATTGTTAATTTTCTGTCTCATTGATCTAATATTGAAAGTAGGGTGGTTAAAGTCTCCCAGTATTATTCTCTGGGAGTCTAAGTCTCTTTGTAGGTCTCTAAAAACTTGCTTTATGAATCTGGGTGCTCCTGTATTGATGCATCTATATTTAGGATAGTTAGCTCTTCTTGTTACATTGATCCCTTTACCATTATGTAATGCCTTTGTCTTTTTTTATTGCTTTTGGTTTAAAGTCTATTTTATCAGAGACTAGGATTGCAACCTCTGCTTTTTTGCTTTCCATTTGCTTGGTAAATATTCCTCCATCCCTTTATTTTGAACCTATATGTGTCTCTGCATGTGAGATGGGTCACTTGAATACAGCACACTGATGGGTCTTGACTCTTCATCCAATTTGCTAGTTTGTGTCTTTTAATTGGTGCATTTAGCCCATTTACATTTAAGGTTAATATTATTATGTGTGAATTTGATCATGTCATCATGATGCTAGTGGGTTATTTTGCCCATTAGTTGATGCAGTTTCTTCATAGTGTTGGTGGTCTTTATAATTTGGTATGTTTTTGCAGTGGCTGGTACCAGTTTTTCCTTTCCATATTTAGTGCTTCCTTCAGGAGCTATTGCAGTGCAGGCCTGGTAGTGACAAAATCCCTCAGCATCTGCTTGTCTGGAAAGGATTTCCTTTCTCCTTCACTTATGAAGCTTAGTTTGGCTGGATATGAAATTCTGGGTTGAAAATTCTTTTCTTCAAGAATATTGAATATTGGCCCCCCCTCTCTTCTGATTGTAAGGTTTCTGCACAGGAATCTGCTGTTAGTCTGATGGGCTTTCCTTTGTAGGTAACCCTACCTTTCTCTCTGGTTGCCCTTAACATTTTTTCCTTCATTTCAACCTTGAAGAATCTGAAGATTATGTGTCTTGGCATGGCTCTTCTCAAGGAGTATCTTTGTGGTGTTCTCTGTATTTCCTGAATTTGAATGTTGGCTTGTCTTGCTAAGATTGGGGAAGTTCTCCTGCACAATATCCTGAAGTGTGTTTTCCAACTTGTCTCCATTCTCCTGTCATTTTCAGGTACACCAATCAATCGTAGGTCTGGTCTTTTCACATAGTCCCATATTTCTTGGAGGCTTTGTTCACTCCTTTTCATTCTTTTTTCTCTAATCTTGTCTTCACATTTTATTTAAGTTGATCTTCAATCTCTGATATCCTTTCTTCTGCTTGATTGATTCGATTATTGATACTTGTTCTTCAAGATTTATGTTCTTCTCTAAACAGGTTATTCTAGTTAGCAGTTCCTGTAACCTTTTATCAAAGTTCTTAGCTTCCTTGCATTGGGTTAGACCAAGCTCCTTCAGCTCAGAGGAGTTTGTTATTACACACCTTCTGAAGCCTACTTCTGTCAATTCATCAAACTCATTTCCATCCAGTTTTGTGCCCTTGCTGGAGAGGAATTGTAATCATTTGGAAGAGAAGAGTCATTACGGTTTTTGGAATTTTCAGCATTGTTGCACTGGCTTTTCCTCATCTTCGTGTGTTTATTTACCTTTGATCTTTGATGCTGATGGCTTCTGAATGGGGTTTTTTTGTATGGGTGTCCTTTTTGTTGATGTGAGGTGCTTGCTGCAGACAAAGTGAATACAGAATGGGTAGTAGAAGGAGGTAGTCATCAATACTAGTTATGACCATGTGATCAGCTGCAGAAATGGAGACTATAATTGTCATGAGTGTTTCCTCCATCTTTTGCTAAAAACATGTTTGTGCATGTATATACTTGTACTAAGAAAATATCTTTATTTCCTTTTCCTTTATCACGTGACAAAGATTTACTGACTTCATATTGGCATTTAAGTACTGCTAACTTTATGTAATAGTATTTGGGTTGGGAATTGGTGCGTTTCTGGTTGTACAAAGGATAGTTGCATTATGTTAGGCATAATTATGACCTTACTATTGTCTTTATTAGAAGCCTCAGGAGATGTGTATGGGTTCAAGTTGACAAGGGGTGGACTTGTGATGGTGAACACCGAGTGTCAACCTGACTGGATTGAAGGATACAAAGTATCGATCCTGAGTGTGTCTCTGAGGGTGTTGCCAAAAGAGATTAACATTTGAATCAGTGGGCTGGACAAGGCAGATCCACCCTTAATCTGATGGGCACAAACTAATCAGCTGCCAGAGAATATAAAGCAGGCAGAAAAATGTGAAAAGGAGAGACTGGCCTAGCCTCCCAGCCTATATCTTTCTCCCATGCTGGATGCTTCCTGCCCTTGAATATCAGACCCCAAGTTCTTCAGTTTTGAGACTCAGACTGGTCTTCCTTGCTCCTCAAGTTTGTAGACAGCCTACTGTGGGACCTTGTGATCATGCAGGTTAATACTTAATAAACTCCCCTTTATATACATATCTGCCATTAGTTCTTTCCCTACAGAGAACCCTAATACACCAACTTAAAGTCCGATTCCTTGAATTACAAAATGCCTATCTATGCAAACATTCCTGGAAGTTGTTAACAATAACAATCTACTTTTGTGAGTTAGGGAAATAAATGGCTGGTCTACCTGCTCTAATTTATGCCTATCCTTGAAAGTTTAATAAAATTCTAATACTGTATAAGATCCCATGGGACAAATTAATTTTGGATTTCCCCCCTAAGAATACAGTAAAAGGCCCGGTGTGGTGGCTCACGCCTGTAATCCCAGCACTCTGGGAAGCAGAGGTGGGTGAACCACTTGAGCCCAGGAGGTCGAGACCAGCTTGGCCAATATGGTGAAACCTTGTCTCTACAAAAAAATACAAAAAATTAGCCAGGCGTGGTGGCACACACCCATAGTCCCAGCTACTCAGGAGGCTGAGGTGTGAGGATTGCTTGAGCCTGGGAGGCTGAGGCTGCAGTGAGTTGTGATTGCACCACTGTCCTCCAGCCTGGGCAACAGGGCAAGATTCTGTCTCAAAAAAAGGAAAACAAACAAAAAAATACAGTGACAATGGAGGAAATATTTTCACCTTTACAGGTAAGACTATTAAAATTTTTTCTCAATATGTTTCTTGACAACTGAAATGCTATGATTACATCTATAAACAGAAAAACATTATGGAATCATGATGTAGAGCTTAAAGTAATTTTATATATATATATGAAAATGCAATCAGATGAAGACAAGCTAAAACACCTTTTAAGTAAAAGGAAACATACCTTTTCTTTCCTTTGTCTAGAAATCTGAAATATTCCAAGTTTCATAATCATACTAGAGGTCCATGAATGTCAATACCTAGTATGTACACATTTATACAAAAATGGCTCTTCTGCTAACAGTTGAGTTATGTGTCAAAAAGATCAAAGTGTACCTAACACAGAAACACTACATAAGACTCAGCTATGGCAAGAGATGGAGTCTCTCACTTGTTTAAAACATCACTTTTAATTAAACTTCCTGTTTAGAAAGACCATATTAAGTAGAATTTATAGATCGATGTCACAATTGCAATGTATCATAAGGTGACTATTCTCCAGTGACTCAGCCCTTCTAATTAAAGTGTCCCTAAAAACCTTCCTCCACAGGACAAGGAGAACTATTTGGAAATGAAGCATGCTTACTAAAGTCCTCTGTTACATTCAAAGGAGATAAAACTAGATCGGCTTTGCCCTCAACGACCAGCAGGTAGACATGGCACTTGGATTTAGGTCAAGGTTAGTGGAATTGATTTCTGAAGCTCACCTAAATTTGGGAAAAAAGAACACACAATGTGTGGGCTATGTCACCACCAATGGAGCACGAATACCCCCTTAGAGAGGCTTCCCTGTCACCGGACTTCACTGTGTTCAGTCAGGGCAGAAAGGATTCCAATATTACCTTCAATTGCTCCAGGGCAAAAGATGAACCATCTTGCTTTAAGTTTTCAATAATTTCTTCCACGGTATTGGCTGAAAAACAACTATAAAAAAACGAAATGTGACTTCACCAATGTGTAAGTGATTTCCTGTTTCTAACATACTGATGAATCTGAACATAGGCTTTCCCCCACCTCTAGGTCAATAATGAAGAATTGTCTAACCTCTTTAATAGGACGTAAAAAGAAAGAGAGCACTGCTTCCCTGGGTAGCATTTGCAGTCTACCTTCACTAACAAAATAAAATCTAAATTTTATTTTTTCTTTTGCATTTTTGCATCTATTATATTTCCATGTAAAGAGATAATTCAACAATGAAACATCGATGCTTCTAAATTGTAGAGATGGTTGTCTTATTCTCTAATACTTTTCCTCCTCTTGTTTCCCAAAGCCAGTCTGTCAATCTCTCAAATCACTGCACAAAACCTTTTTTGCTGAGCGGCTTGTCAAGACTTTCAGAGAAGATGAATTTAAAAAGGTAAAAGTTAATTCAATTATTATTTTCTAGCTTCTCTTCCCCACTTAAAAGATATTTTGCACAAATACAAATTCAAATCACTGCACAAAATCTTTTGCTGTTCAGCTTGTTAAGATCTTCAGAGAAGATGAATTTACAAAATAAAAGTTAATTCAATTATTATTTTCTAGCTGCTCTTTCCCCACTTTAAAAAAAAAAAAAGTATTTTGTACTAAGATGAATTCTCATGGTAGATGACTTAAATATAATGAATTTATTTCACCCAGAAAGAGAGGGAAAGAAGCTACTTTCAAAGGTAAGTGAAAAAAAGCCCTATGCTGGCCAGGCATCACGCCTGCAATCCCAGCACTTTTGAGAAGTCGAGGAGGACGAATCACCTTAGATCAGGAGTTGGAGACCAGCCTGGTCAACATGGCAAAACCCCGTCTCTACTGAAAATACAAAAGTTAGCCAGGCATGGTAGCAGATGCCTGTAGTCCCAGCTATTCAGGAAGTTGAGGCATAAGAATTGCTTGAACCCGGAAGGCGGAGGTTGCAGTGAGCAGAGATTGTACCACTGCACTCCAGCCAGGGGACAGAGCGACAGGACAGGACAGGACAGGACAAGAGAGAGAGGGGAGGGGAGGGGAGGGGAGGGGAGAGAAAAGAGAAGAGAAGAGAAGAGAAGAGAAGAGAAGAGAAGAGAAGAGAAGAGAAAAAAGAAAAAGGAAAAGAAAAAGAAAAGAAAGGAAAGAAAGAAAAGAGAAGGAAAAGAAAAAAGAGAAAAAAGGAAAGGAAAGGAAGGAAAGAAAACTCTATACTATCTGATCTCAGAATTCAGTGCACTAACAAACACAGTGTAATTAAAATGGTAATTACAATGTTAGCAAATTCATTTTAACATAGTCTTTCCAAAGGAATATATAACTGATATCTCTTTTTAGGTACCTGTTTATTTTGTCCATGTGTTCCTCAAGCATAAAAGACTTGTCTCGATCAATCTTAGACTGTTTGAAAAGAAAAATTTTTTAATAACTTTGAACACAATTTTTTAATCCTTAAAAATTCATATTTAATGATACCTTTGTGAAAGATTGTCACTTGTCACTTTCAGTCAAATTACATCTAACTGTATCATGAATAACTACCACTGTATGATCAAAATTCAGACAGCACGTAGAACTCTAGACTAGCTCTTAAAAGTATCAACAGCAAAAATGTTTTAGTATTATTATTTACATGTATAAATATATGTAACCACTATTACATTTAATACATTATCACTAAAATATATCTGTGAATTTAAGGATTGTAAGGCACCTGAAAGGTCAACCTGCCCAAATTTCCATCCTAGTCAGAAATTCCCACCATATGCCTGGTATGCCTACAGCTCTGACCTTCAGGGAGAGAAAACAGCACCTCTCCAGAAGGAGCTCACAAATGCTGGAACAACTGAATAATTAGGTTTCTGTTGTTAATTCTGGAACAAAACCCAATGCTACCATGTTTATAGTTCTAGTTAATCTCTTTCACCTTAACCACTTCTCACATGACACAATTTTGTGTCCCCTCATGATCCAGGTCCTTCTTATGGTCAAGTTCCAGTTTATCAAGGTCATTCTTCCAAGTACAGGACACTTATCTTAGCTGCAGGTGTGGCTGGATGGTAGCAAAGTACAAGAGGGTTCTGCAGGCCCTTGATTGCTTTGGATATACTTTTCTTAACTGGACTAACTCTTGAGTTAGTGTTGAGACAGGCCTATGATTGCAACTGATTCACACTAAGCTCCAATTATATAAGACTTTTTTTTTTTTTAACCTGTGCCATGTAGCCTGTTTCTTCTACTCTGTACTTAATGAATTTAGTACTTTGGGTTAAAACACAAGATTTGCACTTATCTTTTTTAAATTTCACATTGCTACTACTGAGCAGATCACTCTAAACTCTAAGGGTTGTTTTTTCATCCATATTCTTTTCCTAATTTATTTTCTTAGTTCTAAATCAACTTGATCAAAATGTCTCCAAATCACTTGCGAAAAATACTGAATAAGTCTAAGATGACTTCCCCACAAACTAACTCCTATACATTTAGTAGAACTCTTTGATAAGCCTGTCAACCTCCACAAACCATAATTCATCCCATGTTTACTCAATTCAACAGCAGGAGACTATCAAATGCTCTGATAAAAACAAGTGAAATCCTCATGCGCTCTGTATTCATATTCTCTCCACCAAGTACTTGGTGGCCCCGCCAATCTGTACTCATGTTCTTCAGTTCTGGGTAATTATTTTGGTACTATTTCTCTAAATATTTCCTCCCCTCTATCTTCTCTATTATGAATTCCTAATAATTAGATTTTGGACCTCTTGGAATAATACCTCTAGTTTTCCATTCTCTCCCTTTCTATTTCATTATCCTTTTCTGTTAGAGTTTTCCTCAACCAAGGATTTTCATCTGTTCTGGGTTTTTTATTTCCCACTTTTGTTATCATTTTAAAAATTTTACAGGCATAACCAGTACCAAGGTCAGCCAGTAGCCATCAACATCTAGGCAAGGCCCTCCAGCAGCAAAACAATTATGACTCACTGAAAACTCAGATGATCATTAGTATTTTTAGCCAAATTATTTTATAATTATAAATTAGTAAGATATGTACCTGTGTTTAGAAATGATGCATACTCAACACACTACAGTACAGTGTAAAAGTTTTTATGACTGCTGGAAAACCAAAACATTCACGTGACTAGTTTTATTGCCATGGTGTGGAACCAAATTCAGATTATCTGAGGTCTTATCTCAAGATAACAGTTATAGATTGGTGTTTGTCTTTTTAAGTTTCCTTCTTCTTGCATTAACTGTTTCCTTCCAGTGCCTTTGTTGTTTGTTTTGGCCTAGGAATATTTGTTTTTCTATGCAAAGCACTAAAATTAGGAAGCTTTGTGTCTAATGTCAATTGCAGTTATGGGATTCTCAATTGTATGATACACTGTAAGATGATCAGGCAAGATGTGTTAAGGGATCCATTAATTTCAATGTCTATGGGGTTTTTTTTCTTCCAATGTATCACTTAGGAGTGGGGTGGGATGCAGCGGTTCTGCAAGCCAACTAGGGAAAAGGGACAGAGGTCTTCCAATTCAGTATGTCTCACCTCTCTTCAGTACAGTACTTCGCCAGTCTCTACTGTCAGCTAGACCTGCCTGATTTGGTTTCTCTAAGGAGTAAGTCTCTACTCTTCTGCCAGGCTACTGAAAGATAGCTACTCTTAGTTGTACAAGAAGACTTGTGGAGGGGCCCAGCCCAGTGCTCATGCCTGTAATCCCAGCACTTTGGGAAGCCAAGGGGGGGTGGATCATTTGAGGTCACAAGTTCAAAACCAGCCTGGCCAACATGGTGACACCCTGTCTCTACTGAAATATAAAAATTAGCTGGGCATGGTGGCGCACGCCTGTAATCCTAGCTACTCAGGAGGCTGAGGCATGAGAATCACTTGAATCTGGAAGGCGGAGGTTGCCATGAGCCGAGATTGCGCCACTACGCTCCAGCCTGGGTGACAGAGCTAGATTGTTTCAAAAAAAAAAAAAAAAACTTAAGAGTAAATCCTCCTGTTTTTCTGCCCCATTCTACACCCTAGTCTTCAGAGGGACTTGGTCCCTTTTAAAGGGTCTACAGCAAGAATCAGCTGACTTCTTACTGGCCTTCAGAGTTCTTTGGTTTAAGTTAGCAGCACTCATCCTGCTGATTTCAAGCTTCCAAAATACTAACATCTCATGTCTGCCACTGTCTCCTCTTCTGTTCTACTTGTCTTTGTGGGTTTGTGCCTTTTTTCTTCACTTATTACAATTTTGAATGGTGTTTTAGGAGGCAGCATGTATTCAATCACGTTTAACTAGAAGTTATAGAATGTTTTTAAAGATTCTTGGCTCTTACAAGAAAATTTAAGTCAGACAACGTAAGTAAGGAATTAAAAATACATGCCGCAATATACTTTATTAAATATACATAAATGTCAAGAGTTTGCAGCTCCACAAATAGTGTTAACATTGAACACCTTTTACAGAAATGCCAAAACCTTTGCAAAGATTGATCACAAGGCTATGCACTGAAGCTAACCAGCAGTGGGAAGACAGCTATGCAGCTGCACAGGAAAGAAGTCATCTTATTAGCTGGCTATACTAACAACTGTGAAGCACTGATTCTTCCACCATGCTTTAAATAAATCCTTAGTACATTTATTTATATTTACAAACTATAATATTCACCAATTGCCAGTTTTTAAATCACTTCCCCTCTCCATGAATTAAAACCTGAGGTTAGAATATTAACAAGATTACCTCTGTATGGTAATTTTCTAAGACAGATGCAATATTTTCTTTTGAAGGAGATTTCAAGGCTAACAAATCTTCCTCTAACATGGCCAACTAAAGGGGAGGGGGAAAAAAAGGAAAGATCTGAGATCCAATAGAAACAGAAAGTTTTATAAAATCTCATCTTCTTTTTTAGAATTCTTGACTTTAAATTATGATGCTCTCTCTTCAGGTGAATCACTGAAAGAAATTTTGACTTAAGTTGAATGAACAGGTATTCCCACACAGCAAATATAGCCTTCAAAGGAATTAAAAAAGATGGAAGAAATTAAGGAGGAGAAATAGAGACATTTATCTTTGTTTCTCTCAGTCTATTGAGTACTTGGAACCAAAGACCTACATCATAAATTTTATTTTATTTTTAATTAATTTTAACCAAAATTGCCACAAATGATTAGTGGTTATCACAGTCAACGCACAACACTATAATGCAGCTTCACTTATTTCTCCATCTAATCCCTCACTTAATCTACCCTACACTGAGCCAAATAGGACTTTTTACTGTTCCCAAAACATAGTTAACGCTTTATTGCCCCTGTGATTTCATTAAAAGTTTCCTTTACCTGACAATACCTTTTCCTGATAATACTCACCTTAAGGCCGGCTGTCTTGCAACCTTTATGAAAAGGCTTCTAGTCCTTTCTTACAGGTAAGCTCTTCCTCCTTTCAATTCTTTGAGTATTTTCTTTGTATTGTTTTTACACTTACCACTTTACCTCTGCCAGATGAGAGAGATGTTTATTGATCTTTTGTACCCACTTCTAATTGCATCCCCAAAGTATATTCCTCTTTTTCATATCCTCTACAGGCCCTGAGGATGTCTGTCTACTCATTGCAGATACTAGTATTGAACACACTGACAAAGAAAGGGGTTATGCATCAGCTCTCTCTTATCCTAAACTAAATTCCACTGTAATTAAGGGTGTCCCTTTCAGACAGGATAATCGCATGCCCATGTTTGCTTCCTGTTATAGCTCAAGGGAAGCATGAGACTACTCAATGTGACTGAAGATCCCCACAACACAAAGATCTGAATCTTCGGCCAAACATGACAGAAGGCCTTCATAACAGTGTACAGAGACAACCTTCAATTTTGTATGCTTCATACATTTTACAGAATCTGTAACAGTGTAAGAAACAAGACCAAAGCTTATCAACATAAAAATTTCCACAGCCAATTTATAAAGTTTGTGAAGATAATTCTATTAGTGACCAAACAGTACATTTTTATACTATCCAGCTGTTTTACTTCAATGGCCAAAGAGGACGTGTGAGAATAAATCTTCATCATTTTTAAAACGTCCTTGGGGGGACTCACATGATAGTCCAACTGTCAGTATAATCTCTGGCATCCTTACCCAAAACAGAAGAATGTTACAGATATAAGGATAAAAAGGGCCATCCTTTGTGAAAAAAAAGGGACTCTCAATGAAAAATCTGGTCACCTCTAAAAATATAAAACTGCATTAAAAGTATTAATAATAATTAAATTTGGAGTGTTTACTATACGTCAGTTACTGGGCTAGGCATGTAACATAAATTTTCTAATTTAATTTTTATAGCTTTCCTTCCCATATCCTAAAACACCCTTCCCTTCAGATCAACTATTCATCTGATGACTATGTGCTTCCTTGGAAGCTGACTTTACTCCACAGATCCAAGGATAGAGCATGCACTACCTAGGATAGGCCAGAAGGTATATTGTACCTACTCATATGGTTCAGGAATGAGATAAGCCAGTTCAGTCAGAGAGAACTAAGCCAGGTGAAGCAAAATACATCCTAAGTCTCTTGCTGGGAATTCTGAGGCAAAACTACCTTGAATTGGGTCTTCTGTCACATGTAACACAAGGAGTTTCAACGACTATGTAATACCGTCATCTCTATTCTGCAGATGGGAAAATGGGGGGCAAAAGAGGCTAAGTTCCAGTTAAGATTTAAACTCAGACTATTTACATATTCTTTTCCACTATGTTATCCTGTGCTGAGAAAATTGGCCACGCTGTTTTTTTTTTTAAAAAGCAAAGATAAGTAACATGTGTTCCTTGTAACAGATGTATTTCAGAAAAGTCAAATGCAATTACTTTCAATGCATAGGGAAACTCATAACCCAAAAGAAGCCTTCAAAATGTCTTCAAATAAAGGCTATCTTTTTATATATAAATTTAGATTTGTACATATTAGATTTTCTTAAGGTAGGTATGACTTTTTATTTAAAAGACTCTAATTGTTCACTTAAAAATACTCACTGAAGGCACCAACCCTGAATCCAGGTATCATTATTTCCAGTTTGCATATGAGGAAACAGAATTAGAGAGCTTATGCACTTTCTCCAAGGTAACACAGCTATAAACTAACAGGTCCAGGATTCACACCACGATTTCACCAAATGTCTGTGGATCTCAACCACCCACTGTACCTTCCCACGCACTATTTTGTCTTGTTATTCCAACAATACAAAATGCAAACATCCGAAAAAGTACCTTTTCAGAATCTACAAAGTGTGTAGCAATTCCTGCTCTGTACACATCTCTTCCTTTTAGTCTGAATCCTGTTAATGCAAGGAAGTAACCAAGTTTTCCTTGAAGTCGTGGCAAGAAATAACCTCCACCCACATCGGGGAACAGTCCTGTAATTAAATGTAACAAAAAGAGATAATCGTGATTCAAATGAAAAAGATAAATATAACCTCTTTGCTGTAGATCACACAACCATCTCTGGAGCTTGAATATACATTACAAATATTATTAAACTAAGTACTATACAGTGCAATCAATATCACAAAAGACTTGCTATAAACTATGCTAACTTAACTTGGGTATTTTTCAAAACCCTCATGTCTCATTTCTATAGAAGTCAGTAAAGTATTTGACGACACAATGTTTTGTATATTAGAAGTATATGTTACCTAAATTTTCTCACCACTCATTTACTTTTGAAGAATCTCCAAAATAGGTAAAAATTTCAAAAAACTATTTCCAAATCAGCATAGGAAAAAAATATATAATCTACGGCCTATTATAGCAAAATTATTACCATTTAAATCATTTCCCAAACTTAGTCAATTATCTAATATTCAAGATGTTTAAATACTGATGCAATAACCACGAGTCCTACTAAATGAACAGGTTTATACCTAATAAA
Source organism: Rhinopithecus bieti (assembly GCF_001698545.2). Classification (NCBI taxonomy): domain Eukaryota; kingdom Metazoa; phylum Chordata; class Mammalia; order Primates; family Cercopithecidae; genus Rhinopithecus; species Rhinopithecus bieti. The sequence goes on along the minus strand of NW_016815004.1, from coordinate 604,673 downwards.
ATCATTTGCATTTACCTTTTTCTTAACCACCAGTATTTTAAAATTCTCTACTGGCAACAACTGAAAATAGCATATAAGGCCAGGTACCGTGGCTCACGCCTGTAATCCCAGCACTTTAGGAGGCCGGGAGGCCGAGAAGGGCAGATCACCTGAGGTCAGGAGTTCGAGACCTGCCTGGCCAACACGGTGAAACCCCGTCTCTACTAAAATTACAAAAATTAGCCAGGCATGGTGGCACATGCCTGTAATCCCACCTACTGGGGAGGCTGAGGCAGGAGAATCGCTTGAACCCGGGAGGCAGAGGTTGCAGTGATCCGAGATCACGCCACTGCACTCCAGCCTGGGCAACAGAGCAAGACTCCATGTCAAATAAAATATAATAATAATAATAAAATAAAGAAAATAGCATATATATACAAGTAGTTACCGGCATATTCCTTTGGGTGTTTAAGATCTTAAACAACTGTGACCCTCTGGTTTTATAATTTATGTATCTGTTCTGAAGTTTCCTTTAATTATGTTGGGATAAAAATGCAAACACTAAAATTCTCTCCAGTTCTACTTTACAAAAAGGTTCTAGACTTAAAAGAAAAAGCATCATGCTCCTGTAAACAGAAATATCTCTTAGTACCTCAAACTAGCTAGGTCTCAAGTTAAACTCATAACCTCCCCGTGCCATTCCCACAATCTTCCTCCAGCATCACCTACCTCAATAAAGGATGCAACCATCCAGCCTTGACACCTTCTCACACCATCCCCTTAATCCCCATCAGTGATCACATCTTATTGATTTCCCCTCTAAACTGTTCTCCACACAATAGCCAAATTTGATCTTTTTAAAACACAAATCCTTACTAGAGTCTTGCATTCCACTGCTTAAAACCCTCCCATGGCTGCCTATTTCTTCTGGATTAAAACAAACACCTTTATCAAAGTCTTCAAGGCCCCTTACCAGTTTTTCCACTACATCCCTTACTACTCACTCCCTATACTCCAGCCACTCTGGTCTTCTTTCAGTTCCCTAACATTCTACACTCTTTCCTGCCCCACAGCCTTAGCAGCATGCTGCCCAAGTGGAAAAACGCTCCATCCTGACAACACGTTCTTCTCTTCCAGGGTACCACATTCTCTCTTTTTTTCCCCCTTGCCCCAATTCTGCTTCTTTTCAGTCTCCCTCACTGACACCACCTCCTCTGCTTGACCTCTTGCTCACTGCGCCTAAGCTCCATATTAGGCTATCTCTTCTTTCCTACATACACATTTCCCTTAACTCCTATGACTTTAGATAGCATCTATACGCTGATTACTCCCTGCTATGGACTGCATTGTGTCCCTTTAAAAAGTCCTATGTTGAAGCCCTAACCCTGATGTAACTGTATATGGAAGCAGGGCCTTTGAAGAGGTAATTAAGGTTAAGTGAGGTCATAAGGGTGGGGTCCTAATCCAACAGGACTGGTGTCCTTGTAAGAGGAGGAAGAAATACCAGGGATGCATGTGAACAGAGAAAAGGCCATATGAGGACAGAGCAAGAAGGCAGCAGTTTATAAGCCATGGAGAGAGGGGTCAAGAGAACCATCTGCTGATACCTTGATCTTAGCCTTTTAGTCTCCAGAACTGTGAGAAAAAAAATTTCAGCTGTTTAAGCCACCAAGTTTGTGGTATGTTGTTATGCGGCCCTAGAAGCATAATATACTATGAAATCAGTCATGTATTTTCCCTTGAATACCGAACTCTTAAATCTGCCACCTAAACAGAACACATGGATAATAAGTATCTCACATTTAACATGGCAAAAGTACAACTATTGATTCACAAACCTCCAACTACCTGCTCCTTCCCTAATCAGCCTCACCCATCAAGTAGAACAAGCTAAATACCTTGGAGTTACTCCTGATTCATCATACCAGCAAGTCAGTTAAGCCCAAAACATGTTTCAAATCTATTCACTCTATTCAACTCTATACCTCCACACTACTCCAAAGCCAAAATCTCTCCAGACTATGCTGTCCAACAGAACTTTCTACAATGACGAAATCTACAATTTCTGCTGTCCAATAAGATAGTCACTAGCCATATGTAGCTATTAAATACCTGGAATATGGCTGGTGTGACTGAGGAACTGAATTTGTTTTCTTTAAGTTTAATTAATTTATATTGAAATTTTAAAAGCCACTTGTGACTAGTGGCTATACAGTATTGGACAATATAGCTCTAGACTAATGTAATAACCTATTATCCAATCTCACTGCTTCTACTCTGCAACCCCTACAATCCATTATCCTCAAAGCAGCCAGAATCATGGTACTAAAATACAAACTAGATTATGTCATTGCCTGTTTTATACTCTTCCACAAATTTCCATATTTAGGTTTAAACCTTAACTCCTCACCAGAGGCCCCCATGTATCCTTTTGAGAGCATGTTACATCACTCCTGCCCTCGATTCAGACACAGATTGCCTCCATTTGGTTCCTTTAACAGGCCAAGTTCATTCTTACCTAAGGGTCTTGAGCTAACTTTTCTCAATGCCACAATATTCTTCTCTCAGTTCTTCATGCAGCTGACTCTTGTCATTCAAATCTCAGCTTAAAGGACAACTCCTCTGAGAGCATCTTTAATCATCCAATTTAAAGTAGCTATCTGGGAGACTTACACTTTGGACATGATAGAGTAACAGGAACCAGACTTATCCCCCTACCCAAAACAACTATAAAAACAAACACAATATATGGATTAATAGTGTTTTCAACACACTGAACATCAAGCAATAAAGAAAAGTGGTCTCTGAATATCAGAAAACAAGCAAGGTAAACCCTAGAACAGCTCCAACTTCATGCCTTGAGTGAGTTCCCAGGCCCAGTATAGTCCCTCATTTGAGAAGATGAAGCTAAGAGTCTAGGGAAACCAAGACAGCTAGAATTCCCAGAACAGAGTAACAGAGCAGAGAGAGCTGCAGAGAAAAAGCTCTGGAGATCTGCAGGGTGTCTCTTTTAAGTACTTAGCTTAGGAATGGACTCTGTGTGTGTGTGTGTGTGTGTGTGTGTGTGTGTGTGTGTGTGTGTGTGTGAAGAAACATGATTAGTCAGTTTTCACATGCCCAAGACTGGGTAATTGGTAAAGGAAAGAGGTTTAATCGACTCATAGTTTCACATGGCTAAGGAGGTCTCAGGAAACTTACAATCATAGCAGAAGGCAAAGCAAGCTTGGATCTTCTCACATGGCAGCAGGAGTGAAAAGGGTGAGGAGCAAAGGGGGAAGAATCCCTTATAAAACCATCAGCTCTCGTAAGAACTCACTACCATGAGAACAGCAAGGGAGAAACTGCCTCCATGATCCAATCACCTCCTACGACATCTCTCCCTGGACACGTGGGATTATGGGGATTACAATTCAAGATGAGATCTGGGTGAGGACACAACGCCTCACCATACCACTACATGAGACTAAGGAAAGAATCACAGAAAATGATTACAGAGAACAGTACTGAGAACCCACGACAGGACTAAAAACAGCATGTTCCCCACCATCTGGACTAGAAAAACTCATGATTGATGTCATGGGGCACTGCGCAGAACACAAAGAAAGATCTTGCCTCAGTAGTGGGAAATAATTAGCCCTAGTTGAAGCATTGCTCCAATCCTGCAAAAAAATATTAATAATAAATCTTATAACACTTGAAAATATTAAGATGTTCCCCAGGAATTTAAATTCATCTCAGAAGAAATCTCAAAAATACTTAAAAGAATACAAAAATATCCAGCACCCAATGAAGTTTACAGTATCTATAATTTGATAAAAAATTACGAGCTATCTAAAGAGGCAGGAAAATACTAACCATAAAGAGGTGATTTAAAAAAAGAGAACTGACATAAATATAAAAACTAGCAGAAAAAAACATTAACACAGTTAACACAAACATAACCTATATATCCAAGAAGTTAGAGACACAGAAGATTTTCTTTTTTAAAAAAGAACCAAATCATACTTCTAGAGATGAAAACTGAAATGAATGTATAAGCTGAAAAATACCTGGATGAGATTAAGGGCAGATTAGATCTTGTAGAAGAAAAGATTAATGAATTTAAGGACACAGGAACAGAAACTATCTAAAATGAAAGAGAGAAAAAAAATTTTTTTAATGAACAAAGCATAAGTGAGCCTTACAGAAGTATGACCAGAATTCCTGAAAAGGGAATGGGTGGAAGAAAAGTATTTGTAGAAATAATGGCAAAAATTTTTCCAAATTTGACAGAAATTATAAAGCTAAGTAGCTCAACAACCATAAGCATTAGAAATGCGAAGAACACCAAAGCACATCATAACCAAATGGCCTGAAACATGTGATCAAGAGAAAATGTTAAGAGCAGCCAGAGAAAATAAAAAGACACAGGAACAAAACAAAGAAAAGACTTTTTGTAGGAAATTAAATGAGAAGACAGTGTAGTAACATCTTTAAATTACTGAAATTAAAAACCAGAGTAGAATCGAATTCCATACCCACATTTCATACAAGTGAACTCAGGTTTCACCTGAGGAAATGAAAGAAGACCAAACAAAATCTAAAATAAGCAGAAAAAAAGGAGGAATGAATACTGGAGCAGAAAGCAGCAAAATAAAAAATAAATGAAAACAAAAATCTGTTTTTTTAAGATCAATAAAATTAATAAACCTCTAACTAGACTGATCAGGGAAAAAAAGAGAAGACACAATGACCAATATTAAGAATAAGAGAGCCAGAAATCTCTACGGAGTCTACAGATATTAAAAAGATAATAAGGGAATATTATTGTCTTAGTCCATTTTGTGTTGCTATGACAGAATACCACACACTGGGGTAATTTAGAAAAAAAAAATTATTTGTCACAGTTCTGGAGGCTGGGAAGTCCAATATCATGGTGCCAACATCACACGAGGGCCTTCTTGGTGCATCATCCCATGGCAAAAGGCAAGGGTGAGATAGGACAAGAGAGCAGGAGGAAAGGGGGCTGAAGTCATCCCTGTATCAGGAACCAAACTGCAAAAACTGGAAGAGCCCTCATGACCCACTCACCTCTTAGTGGTCCCAACTCTCAACACTGCTGAGTTGGGAATTAAGTTTCCAACACATGAACTTCAGGAGATATATACAAAAAAGCAATTATGAATAACTTTAGGCTAACAAATTGACAAATTACTTGAAAGGCCCTGATACGGTTTGGCTCTGCGTCCCCACTCAAATCTCATGTTGAATTGTAATCCCCAGTGTTGGATGAGGGGCCTGGTGGAAGGTGATTGGGTCATGGGGCAGATGTCCCCCTTGTTGTTCTCATAATAGTGAGTTCTCATGATATCTGGTTGTTTTAAAGTGTGCAGTACTTCCCCCTTCACTCTCCTGCCAGACACGTGAAGATGCACTTGCTTCCCCTTCATCTTTGGTCATGACTGTAAGCTTCTGGAGACCTCCCCAATCATGCTTCCTGTACAGCCTGTGGAACCGTGAGCCAATTAAACCTCTTTTCTTTATAAATTACCCAGTCTCAGGTAGCTCTCTATAGCAATGTGAGAATGGACTAATACAGAAAACTGGTACCAGAGAAGTAGGGTATTGCTAAAAAGATAACTGAAAAATGTAGAAGTGACTTGGGAACTAGGCAACAAGCAGAGATTGGAAGACGTTGCCTCTTCACTCTGCTGTTTTCTTTGCTGTGCTTCTAGAAGCATTTTACATGATGTAATTCTACTTGTCTGTGCACAGGCCTTGGGAGCCACCCCTTGCATCAGTGTAGACTGGATGTTGGATGGAATCAAAGGAAATTGTGTATTTTTGTTTTTGTTGCCTGAGCTTTTGGGGTCAAAGCAAAAAACTATTGCCCAGATTAATGTCATATCATTTTCCCATATGTTTTCTTCTAGTGGTTTTGCAGTTTCAGGTTGTATGACTACATCTTTAATCCATTTGAGTTTTTTATTAAATATAGTATAGGTATGGGTCTAATTTCATTTTTCTGCACATGGATATCCAGTTTTTCTGACATCATTTATTGAAGAAACTGTCCTTTCACCATTATGTATTCTTCGCATCTTTCTTAAAAATCACTTGACTGCAAATATATGGATTTGTCTCTGAGCTTGCTATTCTTTTCCAGTGGTCTATGTACCCATCTTTATTCCAGTACTATGCTATTTTGATCACTAAAGCTTTGCAATAGTGTTTGAAGTCAGTACAAAGTCTCTAGCTTTGTTCTTTCTGCTCAAGATTACCTTAGCTATCTGCAGTCTTTTTTGGTTCCATATGAATTTTAGAATTTTTTTTCTATTTTTTTGAAGACTGACATTGGGATTTTGATAGGGATTACACTGAATCTGTAGATCACTTTGGGCAGTATGAACATTTTTAAAATATTCTTCCAATCCATGAACATGGAATATATCTTTTTATTTATTTGCGTCTTCAATTTTTCTCATCAAAGTTTTGTAGTTTTCAGTATACAGGTGTGTGTGTGTGTCTGTGTGTGTGTGTCTGTGTGTGTGTATGTGTCTGACATGGTCTGGCTGTATTGCCCAGGCTACAGTGCAATGGCGTGATCTCAGCTCACTGCAGCCTCTGCTTCCAGGGCTCAAACCATCCTTTTACCTCCACCTCCTGAGCAGCTGGGACCACAGGCGCACGTCACCACACCCAGCTACTTTTTGTTATTTTTGTAGAGATGGGGTTTTGCCATACAGATTTTACCTCCTTGGTTACATTTATTTCTAAGTATTTTATTATTTTGATGTTTTGTAAATGAAATTGTTTTCTTATTTTCAAATAGTTTGCTGTTAGTGTATAGAAATGCTGATTTTTATGTGTTGATTCTATATCCTACAGCTTTACTGTATTTATTTATTAGTTCAAAGAGTTTTTTGTTGGAGCTGTTACAGTTTTCTACATATATATAAAAGCATGTCATCAGCAGCGACAGTTTCACCTCTGCTTTTCCTGTTTGGATGCCTTTTATTTCCTTCTCTTGCATAATTGCTCTGGCAAGGACTTTCAATACAGTATTGAATAGAAACAATGAGAGCAGGAATCACTGTCTTGTTCCTGATCTTAAATGAAAAATATATACCTTAATATCTAACTTAATTGGTAAAAGATTAAATGCTTTCCCCTAAAATCAGAAACAAGGAAAAAATGTCCACTCTCACCACTTATATTCAACACTGTATTGGAAGTTCTATTCTACGCAATAGGGCAAGAGAAAGAAATAAAAGGTATCCAGATTAGAAAGGAAAAAGTAAAACTGCTCTTACTTGTAAATGACATAATTGTCTCTTTAGGAATTCCAGTACAGTAGAATAAAATTCTATTCAATTCTAAAGCAACTAAAACTAGTAAGTGAGTTTAATAAGTCTGCATGATAAAGGTAAATAAAAAAATCAACTATTTCTATAGACTGGTAACTAACAATTAGAACTGAAAGTTTTTTTCAAAAATATCATTAATATGAAATACTTATGGATAGATATGACAAAAGATAAGATCTATAAACTGAAAACTAAAAATCCATGCTCAGAGAAGTTAAAGACCACTTACATATATGGAGAAATATATCTTGATCACAGGTCTGAAAAGACTCGATAGTGTTAAGATGTCAATTCTCTCTAAATTCATCTGCAGTCTTTTTTGTTGAAATTGACAAGTAACTCTAAAATTCATATGGAAATATAAAGAACCTATACAGCCAAAGCAACTTGGTGAGATACAAAGAACAAAGGTGGAACATTATCACCACCTGGTTTTAAGACTTACTATAAAGCAACACTAACCAAGACAACATGGTGTTAACACCATGATTGACATCTACAGACAACTATAACAAAGCTACACAGACAATTCAGTGGCAAAACAATACTCTTTCAACAGTTGGTACTGGAATGATTGTATTTCCATATACGAAATAAACTTTGACTTATACAGATGATCCATACCCCTCACCATATACAAAAATTAACTCAAAAGTATCATATGAGAGTTTTGATCACAACTGAAAACTGCACAGATCTAAAGGCAAAAATATATTCCCTTAATGATATTTTATCTATAGTGTTAATGTTTTATTTATAGTATGTTAATGTCTCCTTTAATGTTCTCAGTTTTGTGTTTTCAGATACAATTATTGAGCTAATACTGACTTCTAATTATCTTCCCATTTCTTTTTTAAAATCCTTTCATTGTTGTATCTCACACAAGATTCCTCAATTCCTTCAACAACAGTAAACTCTGAAACGTATCAAAAGATGATGATGCTAAAAGTAATTATTAAAAAAATTCTGGTTGTTTACCTATTGCTGTTTCTGGCATAGCAAAAAGACACTTTTCTGTAGCCACTCGAAATTGCCCATGGACTGAGAGACCAACTCCCTAGAGAAAAAAGGCAAAAAAAGAAAGGAGGGGATTAAAAATATTGTTAAAAAGCAAACAAATGCACAAACATTACAAAGCAAGTAAATTATCTTTATACTCCACAGGAACTTGCTTCAGGGGATAGGTTGTCCCCACCTCCTTCAATTAACTTTGAATTCCACGAACAGCACATGACTATATTCCCCTTTATTAAACATTTACACATGAAGTCTGACCACACTCCCATCCTAGTCTGGTCATTCTCTTCCTCCACAGAGACACATAGCTATTATCAATTTGGTAAGTAACCCACAGATTTTTTTCCCTATGTATTTCTTATATTTGAACAAATGTATCTACTTATCTGATACATATTTTATATATAATAATATATACAACTATACATACATAAAATTCACACTCTATTCCATGGCCTGCAAGGCTCTACATTACCTGGCCTAGCCTAACTCTTTGACTTTATCTCCCATCACTCTTCCCGCACTCATTCCACTAGCCATGGGGGCTTCATGCCATTCCTCCAAAATTTTAAGCTTTTACAATTTCAATTAATCATAAAACTTCTAAGATAAGAAGACATACTAGAGAAGGCCACTGCCTGCTCAATCACTGTTTTTTCTCTAAGGGAATCTGCTCTGCCCAGAGACTTTTTCTTCCTTTCCCCAGGAGGGGCTGAACTAGGGATGGGCAATGGACCCAAGGGCAGCCAATGGAGACTAACCAGAATTCAGAGGCCTGGGGCACAAAGGGGCAGGGGTGAATTAGACAAGGTTCTTACTCCTAGGTATTTAAACTAAAACACAGTGCGCAGTTGTCAGCTAATGACAGGCAGTGAAGTTTAAAGGTCATCTGACATTTGAGTTAAAGATGACATGATAGCCAAGTAAAAGTTGTTACTATATGCGGTAGAGACAAAAAAAAAAAAAAAA
>NW_016815004.1:571031-595033 GCF_001698545.2 Rhinopithecus bieti | reverse complement strand
AAAAAAAAAAAAAAAAAAAAAAAAAAAAAAACCCTGAGAATGCTGCAGTCTATACAAGACAGAAGACAAAACAAACACATAAAAAGAAGCAGAGATAGAAAAATAAACACACAACTTAAATTTGCCTTAAGCCCACACCTGCAGTCCAATTTTCAGGAACATAAGCAATGCTTATGGTCCCTGAACTTGTCTAATAACTGCCCCATTCTCTTTTGTGGATCTTTTTGAGTGAGTCTCTGTTCTTTCCAACTAAAATGTCTCTTCACCACATTTTCAGTTAGAACTAGACCCAGATCCTGTCGTCAGCAACACACAACATAAGTATTTGGGCCCCCAGCATATATTCACTGAAATACTGTCCTGTGCTTTCCCTCCCAACACAACCTCCTAACACTGCTGTCCCTGACTAGCCATTCCCATCACATCTTCTGGAATCTTCATTCCTTTACAAAAGAACAACCTAACAGACCAAATTATCTACAGAGGGCCCTCTCCACCTCCTGAACTCTATGGAAAAAGAAACTTAAAAGCCCCATATTACTTCACATAGAAACTACAGATCCATGCAGGGTAATTGATCCATTGATTCCATTCGTTATCTTGTATTACATAATATGTTTTGTTTCAGCATTGGCTGATAATAGTGAATTAAAGAAAATATATCAAGATATGAGTAAAAGTTATTAATGAAAACTATCAGAATAAGAGACCACAGACAAAAGTATCATTAAGAGCCAATTTCGAAGCCTTTCAATAAAGATGAAGGTTCGGAATAGTCAAGCCACTTCACTTGAAGATACTAGGAATACGCTGAACCATTTCAAATGTAAAACCCTAATGGCAAATTCATAACTAATTTTTCTGCCTTACATCAAAGAATCTATTATAGGTTACTTGTAAGCAGTCCCCCTTAACTTCTGAAATTTGATTTTACATTTTATTTGACCATTAATCTTAGCTGATACTCCTTTGCTAGATTAAAAAGGCTCCAAAGTCTTCAAGTTTTATTGTATTAGCTAATTTTTATACAGATTCATTCTCCAAATACAATACTTTATTCCAATTCCTACTCTCCCCAAATACTCTCCCCCAAACCTACCAAACCCAGTAGTCAAATCTCATTTTTCATCAAGCTGACCACTAGCTAAATAGCTCAGCAATATTTGACAGTTGCTCATTCCTACTTTATGAAATGCTTTACTGGGTTTTGAGACACCATACATCCCTGTTTTAAAATCTAACTCATTAGTTGCTCTTTCATTTCTCCCTGATATCAAAGTGTTGATCTGCCACAATGATTAGACGCCATCCTTCTACTCCACTTCACTCTACCCCACTGAACTCTGTCCTGTCTACTTTCATTCCCTAGGAGATCTCTTCCAGCCCTAGGATTTTAAGCACCACCTAAAACACTAATAAATTATTTCCCCATCCCTGATTTCTCTACTCAGCTATTTAACATCTCATCTTGAATGTCTAATAAGTATCTCAACCTTCACACATCAAAAGTAAATCTCTTGATTTCTCCTTAAGTGTGCTCCTCCCTCTGTTTTCATCTCTGTAAATAGCACCACAATTTACCAAGCCGCTCAGGTCAAACATCTCAGCATTACCTTCTTTCCTTCCTACCCCACAATGTAATCTATGAACTATCCTGAGAGCTTTAACTTCAAAATATATCCTGGACTGGGCCACTTTTCACCATCTACACCATTACAACCCTACTTGAAGCCTTTATCCTTTCTTGCCTGGGCTGTGTATCTTGCTTCTTTCTACTCTTGCCACAATCTATCATCTCCATACCAGTCAAAACACGCTTATTCAAATGTAAAACATATCATGTCCTTCTCCTGCCCAAAAGTCTCCAGTGACTTCCCATCACACTAAAATACTATCATGACTGATATGGTCCCATATGATCTGGTCCCTTTCTACCTCCCTGATTTTATTTATAGTCTACCATTCCCCACTTTCTCACTTTCTCTCCAGTAAGCCACACGGGCTTTCCTTTTTTTTTTTTTTTTTAAACTTTCTTGATGTATAATATCCACTCAAAGGTACACAAACAGTAACAAATAGTAAGTTCGCAAGCATATAGTTTCAATGAGTTAGCCCCAAATGAACACACCCATGTAACCAAAACTCAGATAAAAACTATCAGAAATTGCATTATGCACCCTGTCAGTCACTACACCCTCCATCCTTCAAGTAGCTACTATCTTGACGTCTAACAAAGGATTAGAGCTTTTCCTGGCTTAGCTAGATATAAATAGAATCACAGAATATATATTACTATCTGACTTCTTTCAGTCAACATTATGTTTGTGAGATTTTATGTTCTTGCATATAGCAGTAATTTGTTCTTTTTCACTGCATAGCATCCCTTTGTATGAATAAACACTTTGTTAATCCATTCTAATATGAATGGCTACTTGTGTTGTCTCCAGTTTTTGGCTATTGCAAATAACAATTCAGTGGCCATTCTGCATATGTTTTGGTGCATAAGTGCACACATTTTGGTCAGATATGAGTAAAAGTGTCAGGTCAAAGAGTTATTAATCAGCCAGGCATGGTGGCTCACGTCACACCTGTAATCCCAGCACTTTCAGAGGCCAAGGTGGGCGGGTCACCTGAGATCAGGAGTTCAAGATCAGCCTGGCCAACATGGTGAAACCCTGTCTCTACTAAAACTACAAAAATTAGCCGGGCATGGTGTCATGTGCCTTTAATCCTAGCTACTTGGGAGGCTGAGGCACGAGAATCACTTGAACCTGGGAGGTGGAGGTTGCAGTGAGTTGAGATTGCGCCACTGCACTCCAGCCTGGAGGACAGAGCAAGACTCCATCTCAAAAAAAAAAAAAAAAAAACCTTTTGACTCATTCAACTTTAAAATGTATCAAAATTTCCTAAGTGGTAGTACCAATTTCTACTCCACTAGCTGTATACGAGTTTGCTGTTCTACATCCTCACCAACACTTCAAGATGTCTTTCACATTTTAGCCATTCTAATGACTATATGTTAGTATTTCACTGCAGTTTTAATTTGCATATTCTTGATGATTAATGCAGCTGAGAGCTTTTCAGGTTTATTAGCTATCTGGGTATCTTTGTGAAATGTCTAACCTTTTGCTGTGAAAAGTCTGTTCTAATCTTTTGCTCTTTTTTTTTTTTTAAACTGGATTTTTGAATTGGTAGAAATTTATATATCCTAGACATGATTCCCTTATCAGATGTATACCAAATATGCTTTCAGTCTATGGCTTGCCTTTTCACTCTTTCAAGGACGGCTTGGAATGAACAGAAGTTCTCATTCTTAACATATTACAGTTTGTTCACTTTGCTTATGGTACATTTAGTGTATTATTTAAGTAATCCCTCCCTAACCCCTGGGACTGAAATTTTCTTTGTGAAAAGATTTACTTTCATTAACAGTTACGGATTATATAAAAATTTGACCATTTCATCAAAATTTTGAAATATATGAGCATAAAGTTGTACATAACATCCTCTCGTAATCTTTTTTATGGCTATGGGTTTTATAGGGATGTGCTATTTTTCATTTCTAGATTTGTAACACACTCTGCTTTTACCTTTGTCTTTAACAACTTATCACTAAGGATTTATCAATTTTAATAGTCTATAAAAATAATTTTCAGCTTTGATATTTACTGCTTATCGATTTTAATTTCTTTTTTTTTTTTTGTATTTTGATCATTTCATTGTGATGTCATATAAGGTTACTGCTCATGTTGCAAACATTTGGGATTTCCCTGTTATCTTTCTATTACAGATTGCAACCTTAATTCCACTGGGGACAGATAATATATTCTGTAAAACTAATCCTTTAAAATATATTAAGACGAATTCCATGGCCTATTTTGGTAAGTGTTTCATACACACATGAAATGAATGTGAATTCTGCAGTTACTGAGTGCATGTTCATTAGGTCAAGCTTATTAAACAATGTTCATTCAAATCACATATGTGCATATAAAATATGTGCATGAAAATATACGTACTCAGTACGCCTTTCTTTTATCTGTTACTGAAAGAAATATGTTTGAATCTTCTCTTTCTTATGATTGTGGTTTTACATATCTCCCCTTTTAGAGCTTTCCACTTGTTTACAAGATCAGTCATTTTTATTTACTTATTTATTTTGAGCCAGAGTCTCACCCTGTCATCCAGGCTTCAGTGCAGTGGCACGATTCTTTACTCACTGCAACCTCAGTCTCCTGCGCTCAAGTGATTCTCCTGCCTCACCCTCCAGAGCAGCTGGCACTCCAGATGTACGCTGCCACACCCAGCTAATTTTGATATTTTTAGTAGAGATGGGATTTCACCATGTTGGCCAGGCTGGTCTCCAACTCCAGGCCTCAGGTGATGCACCCACCTCGGCCTCCCAAAGCTGGGATTACAGCCATGAGTCACTGCACCTGGTCACAAAATGAGTCATTTTTATTGTATTTTTATTTTTAATTAATTTATTTTTTTGAGACAGAGTCTTGCTTTGTTGCCCAGGCTGCAGAGCAGTGGCGCAATATCGGCTCACCACAACCTCCGCCTCCTGGGTTCAAGCAATTCTCCTGCCTCAGCCTTCCAAGTAGCTGGGATTACAGGCACCCACCACCACACCAGGCTAATTTTTTTATTTTTAGTAGAGACGGGGTTTCGCCATGTTGGCCAGGCTGGTCTCACACTCCTGACCTCAGGTAACCCAACTGCCTCAGCCTCCCAAAGTGCTGGGATTACAGGCATGAGCCACTGCACCTGGCCAAGATTAGTCATTTTATTTTATTTTAATTTTAGAAGACCAATTCTGTCCACAGCGTATGAATGTTCTAGGTGAGGCTGGGGTGATGGGGAGAGTGAGGTGAAGACAGCATCTATAAATCTCATGACTTTGTTGTTGTTTTGTTTCGTTTTTTTGGAGACAGAATCTCCATCTGTCACCCAGGCTGGAGCACAGTGGCGTGACCTCGGCTCACTGCAACCTCTATGTCCTGGGTTCAAGCGATTCTCCTGCCTCAGCCTCCCAAGTAGCTGGGATTACAGGCGCATGTAACCGTGCCCTGTTAATTTTTGTATTTTTAGTAGAGACGGAGTTTCACCATGTTGGTCAGGCTGATCTCGAACACCTGACCTCAGGTTATCCGCCCACCTCGGCCTCCCAAAGTGCTGGGATTACAGGCGTGAGTCACCGCACCCTACCAAGATTAGTCATTTTTAAATGTTTGAAAATATCATACCAGGAGAGTTATTTCAGATAGGCAAAGGTTTGTTCCTATAGCTTCTCTGTTTTAGTACTAGTGTCATACTGTTCACTATGGAACTCATTAAGTAATTCTGCTTCATATTTAGTTATAAACCAAGGCTTTTCGACAAGTACTTACAAAGTATCTTTCTGCAGTTGACTGATTATAAAGTATTGACTGCACTCAATAATCAGTGATCTTAAAATGGTAAAAAGCTGAATAAAGTTTGAAACAGACTGAGCTAAGCCTTATCTTCTAAAGAAGCAAAAATGGAAATCAAGGGCTTGCTCAGTTTGGTCCCTAAGGGCTACACCTCAGGAACTAGGATAGCCTAAATTCAAGCCGTCATTCTAGGATGACCTAGAATTAAGTCCAGCTTCAAATTCTCTGAAGTCCTGACTAGACTGAGATGATCTGGGACTGCTAGCGCCCTTAGCCTGAACACCTACCAGAAACAAAGGTCCATCTTCTTTGGAGAGAGAATATCATCCTAGGACTCAAAAATATCTGCATTTTAAATACTCAGAAATAACTCAGAAATAATCAGACATATGAGAAAAGACCACAGCTAAAGGCATAATAGAAACAGACTCACAGGACATTAAAATTTAAAGGTACTATCTAACCATTCTGCAATTATGGTATGTCCTACCTCAAATAAAAGTTTTTGTCATAAAACATACGTCATGTAATATTTAAAAAGTTATACCACTTTCCTCTAGCTGGTGTGGTATGCTATCTTCTTTCTTTTAACCCTTCTGTGCCTTATATTTATGGTGTCCCAAGCACTCTGATATTCACTGTTTCTTAACTGCGTTATTATTAAACAATCATCTTCACGTAGTAATATAATCTACCATAAAGAATGTTAATATGGACAAGCATAACTAACATTTGAACAAAAATGGAAAAAGGATGTGAATGTAGTCAAACTCCTACTCTGTCGCTGTAAAAATGACTTCCTATTTAAGTTGTTGGCATCCCTAAAGGCAAAATTTAGGCAACCTAAGACTCTACTTTTTAGTTAAGAAACCTAGCTAGACGAGTTTTCAGACTGTTCAATAGGAGAAAAAAGCTGACACAGCTTTATTTTTGGCTTTAAAAGAACATCTCATTATAATTACTTTAAAAAGACAATTAAATCCATTCAAACATATAAATATGTTAATCTGCAACTAGGAATCAGCATTCGCTCCCACATGTCCAGATATTACTATTCTAGGCAAAAAGCAATTTTTTATAACTGCTCCTTGTGGAGCAGGGCTAACCCATAGGCAATATGCCCAGAGTAGCCCAATATTAATTTTCAAAGACTGGTTAATTACAAAGATATTTAAAGTAACCAAAACAGCATGGTACTGGTACCAAAACAGATATACAGAACAATGGAACAGGATAGCGCCCTCAGAAATAACACCACACATCTAAAACCATCTAATTTTTGACAAACCTGACAAAACAAGCAATGGGGAAAGGATTCCCTATTTAATAAATGGTGGTAGGAAAACTGGTTAGCCATGTGCAGAAAACAGAAATTGGACTGCCCTTACACTTTATACAAAAATTAACTTAAGATGGATTAAAGACTTAAACGTAAGACCTAAAACCATAAAAGCCCTAGAAGAAAATCTAGGCAATACCATTCAGGACATAGGCATGGGCAAAGACTTCATGACTAAAACACCAAAAGCAATGGCAACAAAAGCCAAAATTGACTAATGGGATCTAATCAAACTAAAGAGCTTCTGCACAGCAAAAGAAACTGTCATCAGTGTGAACAGGCAACCTACAGAGTGGGAGAAAATTTTTGCAAGCTATCCATCTGACAAAGGTCTAATATCCAGAATCTACAAGGAACTGAAACAAATTTACAAGAAGAAAAAAAATCAAAAAGTGGGCGAAGGATACGAACAGACACTTCTCAAAAGACATTTATGTGGCCAACAAACACATGAAATAATGCTTATCATAACTGATCATTAGAGAAATACAAATCAAAACCACAATGAGATACCATCTCACACCAGTTAGAACGGTGATTATTAAGAAGTCAGGAAACAACAGATGCTGGCAAGGATGGGGAAAAATGGGAACGCTTTACACTGCTGGTTGGAGTGTAAATTAGTTCAACCATTGTGGAAGACAGTTTGGTGATTCCTCAAGGATCTAGAACCAGAAACACCATTTGACCCAGCAATCCCATTACTGGGTATATACCCAAAGGATTATAAATCATTCTACTATAAAGACACACGCACACATAGGTTTACTGCAGCACTAGTCACAATAGCAAAGACTTGGAACCAACCTAGATGCCCATCAATGATAGACTGGATAAAGAAAATGTGGCACATACACACCATGGAATACTATGCAGCCATAAAAAAAAAAAAAAGAGTTCATGTCCTTTGCAGGGACATGGATGAAGCTGGAAGCCACCATTCCCAGCAAACTAACACAGGTACAGAAAACCAAACACCATATGGTCTCACTCATAAGTGGGAGTTGAATAATGAGAACACATGGACACAGGGAGGGGATCATCACACACCGGGGCCTGCCAGGAGGCGGGGAGCAAGGGGGACGGACAGCATTAGGACAAATACCTAATACATGCGGGGCTTAAAACCTAGATGATGGGTTGACAGGTGCAGCAAATCACCATGGGACATGTATACCTGCATGTTCTGCACATGTATCCCAGAACTTAAAGTAAAATAAAATTTTAAAAGTACTAGCAAAATAAATTTAGTTATTACGCGTTTTTTTTTTTTTAAAGATATTTAAAGTTATTTTAAGGCATAGTTAACCACCCATGATTTATATTAATGGCAAGATTAATCCCTCAATGCATAAACACAGACACACATAAACAATTCAGCTTGGTGCTCGAAAGGTAAATATTCCAAAGTAAACAGTTGATAACCAGAGTAAAGAAGACAACAAACTCAGAAAGATACACAATGGGGTGACAAAAAGTCATGGATTTAAATCTAACCAGAGGGAATGAGTAAGCTCCTGCCCAGAATAAACACTGCATCACAGTATTGGAGAGTATGTGATAGCCTACCACTATCACTCAGGATAAATGGTGCTTTGAAATAGCACCACTTCAATTTCTTTTGTTAGAAATTCAAGTAGATTTGTCATCACACATGCTTTCAGTATGGCATAACAGTTACCATTATGACTATTAAATAAGTTTCTTAATGTATCTCTGGGACCACATGCATTAGATTAACAGAACAGCAGGCTGCAAAGTAAAAACAAAGGCTTTTTACTATGTTTCTCATATTAATGGGCTCATATTGCATCTTAATACATATTAATATATTGATTATATGATAATATATTTTAATAGACTAACACATAGAGATTAGCACCAAACAGTTTTTGCTATTGGGTATATATAATTCATGTTATTTTAGACAAAATGATATTCAACAACAAATAATTGAGAGAAAATATTAAACTTATTTACGTATTAACAGTCTACTATTCTAGGAGGTCCAGCCCAAAATTAAATTCATCTCCCTTCACTCTCCCCAGCTCACTCCATAGCCACTCTTCTTCTCAAATCTTAGTAAATAGTGCCACCATTCATCCCATGGCCCAGCCTAGAAACCTAAAAGTCATTCTTATTCACCTTTATCCATCACATAAAATCAATCCATCATCAAAACCCATCAAGTCTTCTCCAAAATCTCCCTCTTAAATCTAACTATCTACCCTTTCATTATCTCTACCCTACTTTTCTTTTTTCTTTTTTTTTGAGAGAGAGTCTCGCTCTGTCATCCAGGCTAGAGGGCAGTGGCGCAATCTCAGCTCACTCCACCTCCTGGGTTTCAAGCGATTCTCCTGCATCAGCCTCCCAAGTAGCTGGGATTACAGGTGTGTGCCACTGGGCCCAGCTAACTTTTTGAATTTTCAGTAGAGACAGGGTTTCGCCATGTTGGCAAGGCTGGTCTCATACTCCCAACCTGAGGTGATCCACTGCCTCAGCCTCCCAAAGTGCTGGGATTACAGACGTGAGCCACCGAGTCTGGCCTCTATCTTACGTTAAATCACCATAATCTCTCACCCAGTTCCCTGCAACAGCTTCCTAAATAATCACTTTACTTCCAATCCCACCCTCCTCCAGTCAATTCTTCACACCAGAGTTATCTTTCTAAAATGCAAATCTGTTCTAGACATTGCCCCTGCTAAAAAGCACTTAATTAGCTCTCCATATTGATCTGAAGATCAACTACTTAACACATCCTATAAGAGAGCTGATCTGGCTTCTTGTTTACCTCTATGGCCTCAGAATTTAACGCCTATCTCCTCCACAGTCTAAAATGTAGGCACACTGAACTCTGCTCAAATACGAATTCTCTCTTATCTCTTTTTCACATATGCTATTATCTTCCCACTCACACACTGTCACTCAACACTGCATCAAACCCTTACACAAATGAACCAACCATATTGCATTCTTTTACTACTCTCGACTTTTCATTAAATTCCTCCTTCCTTAAGTCTCAGCTTAAATATAACTTCCTCCAAGAGGCTTTCCCTACACTACCCCCATCACACTATTCACACATACACACAGTTAAGGCTAGTATTGTTTAATGTATTTCCAGACTACCCCATATTTGCCTGTTTGGACAGTAAGCTCTAGGAGAAAGGAAAACATGCCTGTTTTGTTCAGTATTTTATCACCAGAGCCCAACCAGTATCGAGCACATCTAGACATTCAGTAAGTTTTGCACTTTCTTGAGTAAAATAGTTGAGAACAATCTCAAATGATGGCTAAAGTCATTAATAATGAGGCTCTAGCTAGTTTCGAAGCTCACATATCCATATATCCTCAGGGGAATGAGCTCGTTTTACAGGCTAAGAGCTCTCCTTCACCTTTCTTCTCTGAAATACTTTCATGCCTCAATAAGAAACAGAAACCTCTGGACCAGAAATCATCCAAACCAACATGGTTGGGGCAGAATCAAGGCCAGATGAGAAAGGCACAGGGCAAAAGGTGCCTGCCACTTGACCTTGAATCTAGGTGGTTTCATATTACAAATGAAAGGAACCCAAAACCTCACCAATATGGCCACAGGAAATGGCCACAGGGGAAAAAAAAAAAAACTCCCTGTACATCTCAGAATGTGTAAGTTTGTCAAAATTGCCAAGAATATCTATACTCCTAGCAAGTCAAAAATTTCCCAGAATACAATACCTTAATGGGGAGGCAGGGGGACAGAAGGCAGTGAAGTCAAGTTCTTGGTAAGAAAATGAAAGCGCTCTCCATCTTAGACATCCCTGGGCTAAAGGGTAGATGGAAATGGGGTATAGGAAAGTAAAAAACAGGGCTCTATCTAATAAGACAAGTGGTAAAATACAATTAAACAGACCATCTGTGGTATATTGCCAAGCACCAGAGGAACATCACTTAGATGATAATCCATTACGTCTTGAAAAATCAATATAACCCAATGCTTACCTGTTAAAAAAAAAAAAAAAAACTCATTAAGACACTAAATGACCCTGAAAATTTACTGTAAGAAACTACACAACTCAAAGCAATCCTACGGCCAGGCCTAGTGGCTCATGCCAGTAATCCCAGCAATTTGGGAGACTGACCAACATGGTGAAACCTGAACTCTATTAAAAATACAAAAATTAGCCAGGTGTGGTGGCACACGCTTGTAATCCCAGCTACTCGGGAGGCTGAGGCAGAAGAATTGCTTGAATCCAGGAGGTGGAGGTTGCAGTGAGCCAAGATCACACACTACTGCACTCCAGCCTGGGTGACAGAGCAAGACTCCATCTCAAAAATAAACGAAAATAAAAATAAATAAATAAATAAATAAATAAAAGCAATCCTAACTCTCCCCTAATAAGACAGAAGGAAATCTAAGAGAATCTCATCTAGGAATGAGGAGAGATCTACCGCTCTCTATCAAAACAAGATATCCATCCATAGTTGGAGAAAGTTCAATAATCAATATAGATAAAAACGAATGCATATAAAAATACACCCTAAACACTTATAAGTCCAAGGGAAATTTCCCTTTATCTTTCCTTTCTCAGCTCCTGCTGTGTTACTGATATTTCAGTCTTAAAGAAAGCTCTTTTCGGCCGGGCGCGGTGGCTCAAGCCTGTAATCCCAGCACTTTGGGAGGCCAAGACGGGCGGATCACGAGGTCAGGAGATCGAGACCATCCTGGCTAACACGGTGAAACCCCGTCTTTACTAAAAAAATACAAAAAACTAGCCGGGCGAGGTGGCGGGCGCCTGTAGTCCCAGCTACTCGGGAGGCTGAGGCAGGAGAATGGCGTAAACCCGGGAGGCGGAGTTTGCAGTGAGCTGAGATCTGGCCACTGCACTCCAGCCTGGGTGACAGAGCGAGACTCCTTCTCAAAAAAAAAAAAAAAGAAAGCTCTTTTCATTTTCTTCCCTTTTTTTTTTTTTTTTTAAAGAGATTTAAATGACATAGGTGAGTGGGAAGAAGTATACCAAAGGAAGCTGAACTCACAAGTTTCTCTAAAAATCTTAATAAAATTATTTCATCTCTTCTTTCATAAACTCTCAGGTTCTTTTTTTTTTTTTTTTTTTTCCCTGTATCAGGGTCTCGGATGCAGTGGCACAATCATGGCTCACTGCAGCCTTGAATTCCTAGACTCAAACAATCCTCCTGCCTCAAACTTCCCAAGTAGCTGGGACTACAGGCATGCACCACAATGCCTGGTTAATTTTTTGGAGACACAGTCTAGCTATATTGCCAAGGCTGGATTTGAACTTCTGGTCTCAAGTGACTCTCCCATGCTGGCCTCCCAAAGCGCTGGAATTACAGGCATGGGCCACTGCACCCGGCCTCTCAGGTTCCATACTAAGTAAAATAAATGTTGTTATGAAAAACGCAGCACTTTATTATTTAATTAAAAAATGGTTTCTTAAAATGTCTTCTATTCAGCTGTCACTAATAGCAAAAAACAGAACACCTTTTAAAACTGAAAAAGGTACCTATTATGTCTAACAAAATTTTGCAATATATTAACATAATTCAATCTTTGAGCACTGTTCATTCTTTTTATGAAAACAAGAACATGTCTTCAATGACATTAATCAGTGGCTAAACATAATCTGATTCAGTAGTTCCCATTTAACTGAGCACTAGTCAACTTTCATGTGGGTGGTTTGTACTGCAATAAAGTCATTTGGGTAATGTATATGCTCATTATTTTTATTCCATTCCAGTTCCCACTTCTCTAGTCATGACAACATGCCCTTTCTAAAATACGCTTTAAAACTTAATTTTCTATTATTGATTGTGGGCGGGGGGGCGGATTTTCCCCTTACCCTTCTGAGTTCTTAGCTGGGACTGCTGTAACAAGACAGACCAACAAGAGAAAAACAGTTTATTAACATGTACACCTCATGTATACATAGGAGATTATCCAGGAAGAAATAAGAACTCTCCAAGAGAGGGCCTAGAACTTCAGCTTACATAGCAACTTCAACTAAAAGAAGAATGTGAAGGAAGGTAACCACAAAAAGCATGGTAAATAAGAGAAACGATTGTTTTGCAGATTTAAGTCGGTGCCTCTGTTAATAGGAGTCTCTTGCCATTTGGTCATCCTTCTCTTCCCCAGAAAGGGAGACACTCTTACAAATAGAGATTTCCTTTCTAGGTACACATTTCTCTTACAAAAAAGTAACTTGTACTGTTTTCAGAGATGACCCTGTGTCTGCTGGTTCTCAAAATAATCTGCTCAAAATAATCCTTATGCCAAAGTGGCATATTTACGGTGGCATATTGTGGTCTCCTATAATCACAAAATCCTCTCACTAGCAGCATCTTAAGAGCACTTTGAGAAACACAAAAACAATACCATACTGTGCCGTATTTTGAGTTAGGTTGGGTAGCCAACTTCATTTCTATTCTAAAATGCAAGAGGTGGTGGAGAAAAGAAAGACTAGAGGGAGAGAGAGAAGGAGAGAAGAACCTAAAATGTTCTTTAAACCCAATTCAGTTGGGGAGGGAAATAGGAGTGGTACTACATGTATGAAACAAAAATTTAAGGATTTTCCTCTGTTCTATATCTACTTAATTTTATTTTTTAAACAAATCTGCATTTCTGTTATATTCAAGGAATCTTCAAAAAGTTCACGGAATATGCATTATTACAAAAAAACTATGCATGAACTTCAAATTTTTTTGTATGAACATAAACTCTTACTAACTTGCCATAACATACCAGAACAGGATCTAGCTTGAGGTCGTAAGAGGGATAAGACAGCGCTTTTGAAAGAGCCCCTATCAGAGCAACATAAATTCTGCTAAAATTGAAGCAAGAACAAGTATCAAATTTATGGTAAAGCTTGTGTGGAAGAAAAGTAAAATCACTGGTGAGTTGTGAAAAGTCTGTGAGGAAAATGCCTCAAAGATATCAACAGTTTACAAATAGATAACTCATTTTAAGAAGGCATGAGAAAATGTTCAAGATGCCAACAATGGCAGACCATCCACATTAATTTGTGAGAAAAAAAATTCATCTTGTTTGTACCCTAACTGAAGATGATCAATGGTTAACGGCATGAACAATAGCTAATGTCACAATTCTTTTATAATTGGTTCAGTTTACACAATTCTGATTAAAAAATTAAAGCTGAGCAAACTTTCCACCCGATGAGTGCCAAAATCATTGGACCCAGATCTGCTGCAGACAAGAACAGATCTTTCAACGGAAATTTTGAGTGAGACTGCGATCCTGAAGCATTTCTTTGAAGAACTGTAACAGCAGATGAAACATGGCTTTACCAGTATGATCCTGAAGATAAAGCACAACCACAATGGCTACCAAGAGAAGTGGTCCAGTCAAAGCACAAGCAGACTGGTCAAGAGCAAAGGTTGGCAACAATTTTTTGGGATGCTCAAGGCAGGCTGCTGGCTGACTTTCTGGAGCACCAAAGAACTATCATAAAAACTTAGCCAAAGCTTTAGCAGAAAAACGCCCAAAGTTTCATCAGAGACTCCTCGTACACTACGTAAATGCCCCTGCTTATTCTGCTCATCAAACAAGAGCAATTTTGAGAGTTTCAATGGGAAATTATTAGGCATCCACCTTATAACCCGATCTGGTTCCTTCTGACTCCTTTATGTTTCCTAATTGATACAGATTGGATATCTGTACCCTCCAAATCTCATGTTGAAATTTATTCTCCAACATTTGAGGTGGGGCCAAATGGAAGGTATTTGGGTCATGGGGGCAGATCGCTCATTAATGGCTTGGTATATCCCCACAGTAATGAGTAAGTTCTCGCTCTATCAGTTCATACAAAAGCTGGCTGTTTAAAAGAATGTGGCGTCTCCTTTCTTTCTCACTCCCTCTCTCGCTATGTGATATGCCAGCTCTCCTTCCCCTTCTGCTATAACTGGAAGTTACCTGAAGCCCTCACCAGAAGCAGATGCTAGTGCCATGGTTCTTGTACACCCTGCAGAACTGTGAGCCAAATAAATTACCCAGCCTCAGGTATTCTTTTATAGCAACCCAAACAGAGTAACACACCAATCTTTAAAAATCTGTAAATAGCACCCTTTTATCTTCAGTTGCCAATATAAAAAAGACTGCATTTACTTAAATTCCCAGGACCCTCATTTATTTAGGGATGGACTAAATGACTGGTATCACTGCTGACAAAAGAAGTATCTTAAATTTGATGGAGCTTATGTTGAGAAAAAAATTATTTTTTATTTCTATCTTAATTAATTCCATTTTCCACAAACTTTTGAAGTCCCCTCATATTAGCTTAAGAAAATGCAACCCTAGATGTTTTATATAAAGGGCAAAAGGATAAAAAAATTTGTCTTCCCCAGAAACAGAATAAATTTAGTCATTTAAGTATCTATTCATAAAAAAATTGTTTCAGAAACGCTGGAATAATTTCACATAATTCTGATCTACCATGTGGAGAACTCAGTAACATTTTTATTTTACTGTATTTCAAAAAACTGAGTAAATGAATTTCTAAAATCTTAAAGATAACAGAATTTAGCAATCCCGGGACTCTACAAAATGCTGTGCTACTCTTCATGGTGGGTAACGAGAGAAAATAAAACTGTCATTTTCTATACTGGAAAAAAATAATACCTTTTATAATAAAACAAAAGGAAAGCAGGGGAACCAAGCTCTATGGCGCCATCTTTTGGACTGTACAAATTTTAACAAAATTCTTTCTTACATTATTGTAAGAAAAAATTTATTGACCAGAATCAAACAAGTACTATTCCTATGCCTTTTAAGGTGGGTGGATCACTTGAGGCCAGGAGTTCAACACCAGCCTGGCCAATGTGGTGAAATCCCATCTCTACTAAAAATACAAAATTAGCTGGGTGTGGTGGCAGGGGCCTGTAATCCCAGCTCCATATTATTCTCACAGTTCTTTCTGTACTAGGGTATGCTAAATAAGCGGAAGTCATTGAACTGAGACTGTCTCTCTGCACTTTGAGTTCCTGCATAAAAAATTGCAAACTTAGTATAGAAATAAACTGAAACCTAATTTAAGAGTATAGTTTTGTAACAAACAGCCAAGTTTCAGCCAATCATAGGCAGCCAGCTGATCAGACCATACCCATACAGGGTGAACATCTCATCACACCATGCCCAAATAAGGCAAATGCCTTGTGGTAGCCAATCAGGTAATTTCTCTAATGTGCTTCCACATTCAGCCTATGGAAGCTCACTGCTCATGTTGCAAGGTGGAGCTCTCTCAACCTCTTCTGGTTCTGCATGCTGCCAGATTCATGAATTGTTCTTTGCTCAGATAAAGTGTTAAATTTGTATGAAGTTTTTCTTTTAACAGATTAAAAATGTATCTATACTAAGCCTACACTAAGCAATTATGTGTAATTCTAAAATTCTACTAAAATTCTGAAAATAAGGGCTTTTAAACAAACTATAGTCTGAACACCTTACAAAAATTGTTCCTAAAGTGAACTCCTCTCCCCCTAGAATCATCATTATCTGAGAACTTGTTAGAAATGCAAATTCTTGGGCCATATTCCAGACTAAACTAGAAATGGGGCAAGGAAATAATCTGCTTTTTTTTTTTTTTTTTTTTAAGATGGAGTCTCACTCTGTCACCCAGGCTGAAGTGCAATGGCACAATCTTGGCTCCCTGCAACCTCCACCTCCCAGGTTCAAGCAATTTTCCTGCCTCAGACTCTGGAGTAGCTGGGATTACAGGACCCTGCCATTACACTCAGCTAATTTTGTATTTTTAGTAGAGATGGGATTTTACCACATTGGCCAGGCCAGTTGAACTCCTGGCCTCAAGTGACCCACCCGCCTAGGCCTCCCAAAGTACTAGGATTACAGGCATGAGCCACCGTGCCCAGCCTAGAATCTGCTTTTTCACAAGCCCTCCAGGTTATTCTGATACAAACTAAAATGTGAAAAACAGTATTTGGGAGATTTAGAAAAAAGTCACAGGAGACACAACCACACACAAGAACCTGCTGAGCAACAGTTTTTAACCTTACCTTCACATTGGTAACACCAGGGAGCTTTAAAAATCCTAGGTCTCATCGCGCCACTGCACTAAAGCCTGGGCGACAGAGCAAGACTCCATTTCAAATAAAAAATAAAAAATAAAAAGCCTAGGTCTCACTCCACTATCCAATTTGATGATTATGGGAGATAAGGAAAGCCTAGGCACTGGAATTTTAAAAAGACTCCCAAATGATTCTAAAGTGCAAACAAGGTTGAGTGCCACTGATCTAGAGGATTACATTTTCAGAAGTTAGAGTTCATAAAACATCTTATATTAAGAAATGCTGGTGTCTTAAATTTTCTGTTGCTGTAACTGAATATCTGAGACTGGGTAATTTACAAAGTAAAGGAATCTATGTCTTACAGCTCTTCTGGAGATTGGGAAATCCAAGGTTGAGGGGCCATATCTGTTGAGGGCCTCCTTGCTGGTGGGGACTCTCTGCAGAGCCCAGCAGCAGCGCAAGGCATCATGTGGTGAGGGGGCAAAAGCATGCCAAACTGGCTTTTAAAACAGACCCACTCCCATGGTAATTAAACCATTCTTCCTGTGATAACCTATTAATCCAAGAATGGATCAAACTACTCTACCCTCAGGACCCCATCACCTCTTCAAGGCCTCACTTCTTAATACTGTTATATTCAGGATTAAGTTTCAACATGAGTTTTGGTGAGGACAAATATTCAAACCATAGCATTCCATCCCTGACCTCCCAAACTCATATCCTTCTCACATACAAATACATTCACTCCAGCTCCATATCCTCAAAGTATTAACTTGTTTCAGCACCAACTCGAAATTCCAAAGTCCAGAGTCCCATCTATGAAGGCTGTGAAATCAAAACAAGTTATCTACTTCCAAGATACAATGGTAGGACAGGTATAGGGTATACATTCCTGTAAAAACTAAAGTAGAGGTTCCTCTTCAAAGAGACTTTCCTCCCTGTCTAATTAGGAATAAGTAGTAAATTCTCTTAGAAGCAAAATTTATTCAAAGACCTGTGCTAACATTCTTAGATACCTGCTAGCCTTAATAAAGAAATCAATGTACTTTGTGTTCTTAGCTCCCACAATTTAGCCTAAATATTTGCCCTGGCATGCTTATACTGGTACAAGCAAGCATTAGGTCATAGCCTGTTCCTCTTCCTTATTTGGAGGGGTTTTTACCTTGCTCAGCATTCCACAAGTTACCTCCTCCTTCCTTTGTTCTCCTCTGCCTTTGCTTCTTTTAGAAAGTTCCAATCAGGACAAATACAGAATGTGAGGTCCCATTCCAGTCAATGGAAACCAGACACAGCAGTAGGGTGAATTGTCAGGTTATAAATGATCCTGTCTCCCCTGTTTGCTGTACTCTCGTGGCAAAACTGCTGGCAAGTGTACTCTTTCTGCATAAAGTAAAATGGCCTTCCTGAGAAAATTAAATTTACGTTCAAGTGCTATTTCTTTGCAGCACCGGGGAACAAGCATTTCTAACATTCCCATTCTAAAAGGCAGAAATAGGCCAAAAGAAAGGAGTAACAGGCCTCAAGTAAGTCTAAACCCTGGGAAAGAAGACATTAACTCTTAAAGCTACAGAGTAATCTCCATTCCATGTTTGAATCCTGTGCACACTGGGGTGGGGTTGGGGAGGTGGGCTCGCAAGGTATCAAGCAACCCTACTCCTAGAGCTTTCTGAGCTCAACCAGTTAAGAGTAGGTAGCTAGGCAGACGTGAGCAGGGCAGAGGACTCCCCCACACCCAGAATGTCAGGTGACCATCAAGTGATGGTCAGGAGGTTGTTAAACTGTCTTCCTAAAATAACTGGTCACAGCTGGCAGCAGGGAAAGGCAGTCTCCCAGCAGATAGAAAACACCTGAAGCTGGTGATCAGCAGCTTCCCATTAAGATCTCAGGAGTTGGGCCAGTGGGCTCAAGTATGTGCACTAAGACGCAAAATGGCCGAGTTTAACTGGTATATGACCTTCCTCTAAAAATGTTCAACTTAGCAAGGCAGAAATGCCTCAAATGAGCATGCACACAACTTGAGTAAACATACTGAGGATGTGGTCCCTCTGGAGTGCTGGCAGGCCACTACACATGCGGATAGCCCACCCCAAGGAAAAATCAAGGCAGGAGAAACTCAAACCCCGGAACCACGCCATTGTATAAAACCCCAAGTCAAGGGCTAAACAGAACACCTGAATCTCTCAAATTGCTTGCTTGGTCCTCTTCCAAGAATACTTTACTTCCCATTGTTCCTGTTCTAAAACTTTTTAATAAACTCTCACTCTTGCTCAAAAACTTGCCTTGGTCTCTCACTCTGCCTTACGCCCCTTGGACAAATTCTTTCCTTCGAGGAGGCAAGAATCAAGTTGCTTCAGACCTGTACGGATCCACCACTGCTAACAAGCCCACACTTCAGCTTTCTCCAGTTGAAGTTACAAACTGGTGCCATGTGCTGCCAGTGGGTCACAGTTCTAGAATCTCAAGGGCAGCTCTAGCTCTGACCTCACAATTCCACTTGGCATTCTCCAGAATGGGCTCTCTGTGGTGGCTCCACCCCTGCAACAAGTCTCTGCCTGGACACCAGACTGTCTATAATATATCCTTTGAAATCTAGGTAGAGGCTCACATGACTTCCTAGCTCTGCTTTCTGACAGCCTGAAGAATTAGCACCACATGGATGCCACCAAGGCTTATGGCTTTTATCTTCTGGAGCTGCAGGTCAAGTTGCACCTAGGGCCACTTGAGCCACAGTGAGGACAACTGAGGAGCACTGTGCTGGAATTCTGGGAGCAGAGGCCCAAAGCAGCCAAGGGCAGTAAGCTTATAGGCAGAGGCCCAAGTCCATCACCCAAAACCATTTGTGCTAGAGCTCTGGGCCTGTAATGAGAAAGGGAGGCTCAAAGATCTCGGAAATGCCTTGAGGGTCTTTCTCCCATTGTCTTGATAATCCCTTCTATTAAGTACTACTCTCCTTAGCAAAAATTGCTGGGCCACACCTTGGTTTCCTCTCCCAAAAAATTTTTGCACTCTACAAGGCCAGGCTGAGAGTTTTCCAAATCTTTCTGCTTTCTTTCCCTTTTGATTATAAATTTCATCTTCAGTCATTTTTTTCCCTCTCACAGCTTAATGTAAGCTATTAAAAGTAGCCATGCAGCAGCCTGAATGCTTTGCGGGTTAGATAGGTCTTCTTCCAGGCATTCTAATTCACGGCTCTAAAATCCTGAATTCCATAAAGCCCTCAGACATGGACCCAATCCAGCCAGGTTCTTTGCCACTTTATTACAAGGATGCCCTTTACTCCAATATCTTGTTCCTCATTTTCATCTGGGTCCTCATCAAAATGGCCATTACTGTCCATATTTCTATTAGCATTCTGCCCATGATCACTTAAATAATCTCTAAGAAGTTCCACATTTTCCCCAGCCTTGTCTGTCTGAGCCCTCACCAGAATCACCCTTAATGTTCCATTCACAGCGATACAGGGTTTTTTCTATCCTGCTCCTCCAAACTCTTTCAAGCGTTTATCCATTACCCAATTCCAAAGCCACTTCCACATTTTCAGGTATTTGTTATTAGCAACACTTCTCAGTACCAATTTTCTGTCTCAGTCCATTTTGTGCGACTGTAACAGAATACACAGACTGGGTAACTTATAAAACAAAATTTAAAAACGGGTTTATTTAGGTGATGGTTCTACAAACCGGAAAGTTCAAGATTGAGAGGCTGCATCTGGCAGCTTCTAGTGAAGGCCTTATGTTACATGAAAACATGGCAGAGAAATAGAAGAGGTACCAGGCACATGTAAAAAGCCCAAAACATAGGAAGCAACCTCACGTTACAACAACCTGCTCTCGCAGAAACTAACATTCCCACAAGAGCTAACCCAGTCTTGCAAGAAAGATACTAATCCATCTTAACAACATAATCACCTCTTAAAGGCACCACCTCCCAACACCACCACATTGGAAACAAGCCTCAACATGGGTTTTGGTGGGGACAACCCATGCTCAAATCACAGAAGTTTGTAAATCCGACGTGAAAAGTGTGGCCTTCAAAACCAAGATAAACACAAAACCCCAGTACTAAAAAAAAGAGACTGTTCACTTCCAGCCTGTTGTTTACCCTTTCAAAGGCTATACAGGATGTTTATTATTTAGGGTATAATTGTTTAAAAATTTCTCTATAACTGTACATTCCTAGTTGTTATGGGAAAGCCAAAACAAAAAAAATGTAGGATAATCCTTGCCCTTTCCAGACCATCTAATACAATTGGGAAGATGAGATATAAAGTAACAATAAAGTACAAACACCAAATTTAGAGTACTGACTGAAAGCACTGACTCAATGGAAGAAGAAATCACATCTAATTGTAGTGTAAGTTGAGCATCCTGAATCCAAAACTCTGAAATCTGAAATGCTCCAATGAGCATTTCCTTTGAGTATCACGTTGGTGCTCCAAATATTTCAGATTTTGGAACATTTCAGATTTCAGATTTTTGGATTTAAGATTTAAGTTGTTAGATATCAGTTCTAAATTTCTCTTCAAAGGATCAGTGTCAGTATGTTCAATTCTTTGCCTTCTACTTTTAAACTTAACTTCCCCATAACGCAACCTTTTTCGATTATCTGCTCCACCCTGACTCATTCCAATTTACTGCTCTGCCATAACCATTTTTTCTGCCAAACCACTCACACCATCACTCTCTTTAAATTAGCCAATCAGAATTAGTTTAACCTGTCTGGTCTAACCCTAGCCAACAGGGGAATGACACAGCAGCAGGGGCCATGTTTATCAGGAATAAGAACTCCTTCCCCCTTCCTTTTCCAGGTGTGTGCTCACCACTGCTCCATCTGTAAGGGCACACCCTTCTACAGAAGTACATCGCCTTGCTGAGAATTAAAAATAAAATGTTATATTCGAGTGCTATTTCTTTTGCAGCACTGAAACTTTATTTATAACATATTGCAAATATTCCAAAATCCAAAACACTCCTGGTCCTAAGCATTTCAGACAAGAGATGCTCAATCCATACTATGTATGACTATTAAAAAAGAGGGTAGAACTTCAGTCTTTAAGGATGCATGTGGTTGGGCATACCTGATGGAAGAAAAGACACAATTTTTTTAAGGGAGCAGATAAAATATAGTATAAAACAAACTTTCTAAGGGGTTCCTCATCTGAACCACAGATCACCGCAAATGATGTGATTATATTCTCAATTCTTCCAAGGATAGTACATAACTAGTACCATTCAAGAAGCACAGGACAGAAATAGTAACTAATTTATTATATTCAAGGATGGCTTAGAGCCCTATTTCTCAAATTAACATGACTCAGAATTACTTGGAGAGCTTGGCTTGTTCAAACAGACTGCTAGGCCCCAGTCTAGAGACGGATTCTCTAGGCAAACCCAAGAACATTTTAGGGCATTAAGACTTAATGCTTTGGTGGAATTCTGGTTAAGAAAGGCTGATATAAAGTATATATTTATTTGAAAGTTATTTATGCTCTTTAAATACTGAAAACAGAGACCAGTATGAAGAAGCAGCAGCATGTTCATCTATTCAAGACAACATTATCTTGGTCTGTTTCACTGCAGTCTTTCTTTTGAAATAAATATTCTTGGTTGTTACACATGAGGAATAATATACAAACACTATACCAAGCTATACAAGCCCCAGTACTGAAGAACATGGCCAGTGCATTCAGACATGCTGTGCTAAAGCAATATAATTCTCAGGCTTCTGTAAAAAAATGGAAGTTCTGCCCACTTAATAGCACCAAGGGCAGTTCACCAATCCTTTCATATCAGAAAGAGTCTTGAGTTATAACTTTAAGTGATCTCTTGGTCGACTAGACCAAATAGTTATTGAAATATTCTCAATAATATGTCAGCAATATATTTACCATTCCTGATAATATTTTTATTTTAGATTTATACTAATAACAACTTAGTTGGGGAGAAAACTCTTGGATCCTAACTACTTCACAACTTCTCAACCCATTGAATTCTGTCACACTGTGTAACAGAGCAATCTGAAGAAATCTGTATATAACATGCATTCACTAATCACCCCATTTACCTTGATTCCTTGGCCTGACTACTCACAGTTAGCTTTTTTCTCTTAAGGTTTATAATTTTAAAAAATTTACCTGAGCTTTTATCTAGGTGTGGGTCTCTTTTCACTTATCTGAAATTCTGTGTTTCCTTTAATTATATGTATCTGAGTTTGAGAGTTTTTGTTTTTAAAGTCTTATTTCATCATATCTGATCATTATTTCTGTTCCAAGTGTTTGATTTACTTTCAATGGAGTATTTATCACTCCTTTTTTGGGTTCCCAGTAATTTTCTTTCATAGTCATTACCTCAAAACACTCATTTTCATCACTTACGTATTTTTTTTTAATGCTTTGTGAGAGTTTCTCAAGTTTACTCTCCACAGATACTTCACTATCTGTAATATTACATTCATCTCTTTCTAATCTAATGCCATTAAAATAGAATGTCAGTTTTGCTACTGTGTATTAGTTCCCCGTCATCCTCCCTGTTATCTGTTTCCCTTTTTCAACCTGTAGCCCTTTCATCTGAGTCTGCTCTCTCCTTACGGGATTTCTTTCCTATTTTAATGGGGTCACATTTATTTTTCACGCTGTTGGGTATGCCCATTGTTTTTGTCTTCATTTCCTCCTGGTTTCTTTCACATTCACAGGGCAGCTCTTCCTTCAATGCTTCAGATTCTTTCCCTTCCTCTTGTTCTACAGTATTTTTTTCAGAGAGCTTTCATCTTCCCCAGGTTAAAGCACAACCAACCCACACTCAGTTTCTGCCAAGCAGAGAGGTACAGATTGCCCTTGCTAGTAGAATCCCTTCCCAAAATGATGTGCAAGATCTAAGCAATTCCCTTATTTAGGGCGGTTCTACTAGAACAAAGTGGGGAACTACCTGTATTCCAAATCATTCCTTAAAACACTCAACAGGTGGAATTTCAAAAATTCCACCTTTTGGCTTCATACTACCTACCTACCTAGACTCTACCTACCTGGGCCCTACCTACCTATGTCCTACCTATTGTCATGGCTCAGGACATGCTACCCCAAACTATGGCCACTTGGAGGCCACTGTGACTTTCCCCCACCTTTTTGTGGGACAGTTGGCCATAAAGAAGTTCTCTAACCTACCTCTTCTGAAAGTATGTCTTTTTTTTTTTTTTTTTTTTTTTTTTTTTTTTTT
>NW_016815004.1:542408-570818 GCF_001698545.2 Rhinopithecus bieti | reverse complement strand
TTTTTTTTTTTTGATACAGAGTCTCGCTCTGTCACCCAGACTGGAGTGCAATGGCATGATCTCAGCTCACTACAACCTCCTAGGTTCAAGAAATTCTCGTGCCTCAGCCTCCCCAGTAGCTGGGATTACTGGTGCGCACCATCACACCCAACTGATTTTTGTAGTTTTAGTAGAGATGGGGTTTCGCCATGTTGCCCAAGCTGGTCTCGAACTCCTGGCCTCAAGCGATTCACCCACCTCAGCCTCCCGAAGTGCTAGGATTACAGGCATGAGCCACGACACCTGGCCTTGAAAGTCATTAAACCCTCATGTGACAAGGGCCCCATTCTATACCTGGAGGAAAGGAATGTTACACAGAGAGGCCAAGAAGAATCTCAACAAACAAGCCTACCTAAGTTCCCCCATTTATTACTAATGAATAATACCGTTTTTGTACAATCATACTTCTATGTGACCATCCATTGTTCATTGAACTTACACACAAAAACACAGTTTTTCCTGGATCTGTGGCTCTTTGGGTCTTCATTTCTGAAGGCTCCCATGTCATGTAAAACTTTGATTAAATAAATGTGTTATGCTCCTCTATTGTTTATCTGTCTTTTGTTATATGGATACTGGCCATGACTCCTGCAATCGGTGAGAAAAAGACATTACTTTTTCTCTCCTCCACTACCTTTCTAGGCTCAATTCAATTCACCATCTTCTCCATGCAGCCCTTTCCTGCCATGAAGATCCATTCTGACCCCTCACTTCTTTAAAGGCTAATCTTTGTCAGTACCTTACAATATACCAATTGTTTTGTAATTATTTCATGTTTTCTCTAACTCCAGGTCAAGTTAATCAATGTCAGTTACATTTTAGACTTCTCTGTAATAGCACAGAGGCAGAATATTTGTCAACTGACAGAAATGCAGTTATAGAGAACTTCATAAAGAATCCAAACACTTCCACTAAGGTGAAATTTTGAGTAATAGGTACAATTTAGGCAACCAAATCTCTAATACTGAATTAAAAAAAAAAAAAACTCAACATTCTAGTTTCTCTTCTGAAGCTCCTGAAAACAGTTTATTTTAAGTAGAAAAAAGGCTCTACATATTAAAAGATAAAAAGTTTCCATTGCTTAAAATAACTTGCTAATTCAAAAAATTAAAATAGCATATAATGTGTATGTGTGTGTGTGTGTGTGTGTGTATATATACATATATTTTTTTTTTAGACAGTCTCACTTTGTCACCCAGGCTGGAGTGCAGTAGTGCAATCTCAGCTCACTGCAAGCTCCACCTCCTGGGTTCAAGCAATTATCGTGCCTCAACCTCCTGAGTAGCTGAGATCACATGCTCAGCTAATTTTGTATTTTAATAAAACAGGGTTTCACCATGTAGGCGAGGCTGGTCTCAAACTCCTAACGTCAAGGGATCTGTCCACCTTGGCCTCCCAAAGTGCTGGGATTACAGATGTGAGGCACCATGCCCAGCCATATAACATAATTAAGAACAGAAAATATTCTTTTGGGCTGGGATAGTCTAAAAGTGCTACAAGCAAATATTATATCTCAAATCTGTCAGGATCCAAAATCCACACAATTATGTTTCAATTAGGTCTATTATATTATATTCATCAGCTCATTTCTGTTTAATAATTATTAACTTATTTTTAATACAACTCACATCAATGATCAGAGTAAAAAGTCTACTTACCCCACCCATTGTAATTCCATGAATAAGTGCAACATAAGGTTTCTGGCAAGAACCTGAAAGAAATAGAGCTGTAATTTTCGTTACAGTGTTTATAATACATTCCCTTTTTCTTAAAAAAACCCACATTATATATACTCAAGATTCTCCCTAGGAAATTTTAGCAAGAAACACCAAAGATGACTAAATGTATGGCTTATAAAATACGTATTTTTAAATGTCAATCCAACACAATCCTGTCTATTCGTTATCATTTAACAACTTAATCTTTGATTTTAAACAAAAAACCAGGGCCCAGTGTGGTGGCTGACACCTGTAATCTAAGCTCTTTGGGAGGTGAAGGTGGGAGGATTGCTTGAGGTCAGCAGTACGAGACAAGTCTGAGCAATACAGCAAAACCCCATCTCTTAAAAAATATATAGCCAGGTGTGGTGGCAAACACCTGTGCTCCCAGCTGCTCAGAAAGCTGAGGTGGGAGGAACACTTGATCACTTAAGCATAGGAGGTTGAGGCTGCAGTGGGCTGTGATCATGCCACTGCACTCCAGCCTGGGCAACAGACCAAGACCCTATCTTTAAAAAAACAAAAAAAAAAAGGAAGAGCTATGCCAAATTATGGTTGAGAAGACTCAATCTGAAAGATGTCAACTCCCTCCAAATTAACCCATAATTCATTCTAAGTCTAATCATAATCTCAGTAGAAACTTTTGTGAAACCAGATAAAACAATTCTAAAATTCATATGGAAGACCCAAAGTCCAACAGCAGCCAAGACAAAAGACATGTAGAAAACGCATCTTAAAGAATTTGGAAACAAAGTAATGATGCATAAACACTATGATCTATCCATTCTACATATTATTTCTGGAGAAACTTTTGCGCATGGGAAATAAGGGAGCACATACAAGAGTACAACTATGTCCGTAACTACTGGAAGCTAAAATATCCATTAAATATGTAAAACAGATAATTAATGTGGGATATAATCATAATATTGGATACCACAGAACAGTTATATTCCATGTTGTTAAAAACAATTTATGGAATGGCATACACAGTAAGATAGTATTTATATAAATTTCTAAACACAAAGTAAAAATCTTTTCGTTCAAACCTAAAATAAAAGCTAAAAAACAAAAGGAACTGGAAAGTTCAAAAAATGGCAGCCTCTATTTGTCTACTTTGCTGTATAAAATATGATACAATGTTTTGCATTTCTATTTTGTCTTTAAACTTATACATTTAAACTTATACACCGCAGGTGCAGTGGCTCACGCCTGTAATCCCAGCATTTTGGGAGGCCTGGGCAGGTGGATCACCTAGGGTCAGGAGTTCAAGAGCAGCCTGGCCAACATGGTGAAACCTGTCCTTAATCAAAATACAAAAATTAGCCGGGTGTGGTGGTGCATGCCTGTAATCCCAGCTACTCAAGTGGCTGAGGCAGGAGAATCACTTGAACCTGGGAGACAGAGGCTGCAGTGAGCCAACATCGCACCACTGCACTACAGCCTGGGTGACAGGGCAAGACTCTGTCTCAAAAGATAAATAAATAAATAATGAAATTAAAATAAACATGTTTTACTAAATACTTTAATGTTAAATTATTGCACAGCTTCTTTTTTCATCACTTAGTAATTATTTTCATCAATTCATGTTTTACAAAACATATATATCCCCATGTGTTTAATCTACTAGATATTAATTCATGTTTTATGCCAATATATAAATATGTTTGTCTAAAAGGCACATGAGAAAACCTGAATTTATTTTTTCAACTATGTCAAAATACTTTAATATCACGTATTCAATCAAATTCTAACTTAAAATCTTTTAGTTCACAAATATTTAGTAAAAATGTCAAATATGGTCTAGGAGAATACACTGAAAATTAATGACAATGGTTGTTTTTGAGGAGGGATAAATGGTTGCTTCTGGGGAAAGTAATGGCACTGAGGAAAGCAAAAAAATGAACTGAAATGTAACTTCCAGACTTGCAGTATTATATTTCTTCTGAAGACATTTTAAATCATGAAGCAAAAATAAAATATTGATGTCTGTTAATTCTGGGCTAGAGGGTACACAAGTACTTATTATGTTACTTCCTGTATCTTAACTTTTGAAACACATGCTTGATAAAAACACTGCTTCACCTCCAAAGAAACCTTGAACCTTGAATATAAAGAAATTTTTATTCCCAAGTTCTTTAAGAATTAAGAAATGATACTATATACTTCATTTTATAGAGAAAACTGGAACCCAAGGTTTTTCCCCCAAGAAAGCTAAAGCTACCACATGATCAGAAATCCATATTCTCATACTCATTTTATTTTGAGACTGAGTCTTGCTTTGTTGCCCAGGCTGAAGTGCAGTGGTGGGATCTCGAATCACTGCAACCTCCACCTCCCAGATTCAAGCTGATTCTCCTGCCTCAGCCTCCTGAGTAGCTGGGATTACAGGCACGTGCCACCGCACCCAGCTGATTTTTGTATTTTTAATAGAGATGGGGTTTCACCATGTTGGCCAGGCTGGTCTCAAACTCCTGACCTCAGGTGATCCACCCATTCAGCCTCCCAAATTGCTGGGATTACAGGCGTGAGCCACCGCACCCGGCCTCATATTGATTTTTTAACAAACAGCAGTTAAGTATAGCCTACTAATATTAAAGGGTTACTGTTTTTAAATAAGCACTCAAAAATGTTTAATCAACTTTATTTATGCCTGGCACATGGTATTAAAAGTTTAAGTAAGACTGCCTATTGATTACATTTTTTAACAAAGTACATACATCCATCTCATTTCTTTTTTTTTTGAGACGGAGTCTCACTTTGTCGCCCAGGCTGGAGTGCAGTGGCGCAATCTCAGCTCACCGCAAGCTCCGCCTCCCAGGTTCATGCCATTCTCTGCCTCAGCCTCCCGAGTAGCTGAAACTACAGGCACCCACTACCATGCCCGGCTAATTTTCTGCACTTTTAGTAGAGATGGGGTTTCACCGTGTTAGCCAGAAAGGTCTCGAACTCCTGACCTCAAGATCCACCCGCCTCAGCCTCCCAAAGTGCTGGGATTACAGGCATGAGCCACCGCACCCGGCTGTCCACCTCATTTCTTTATTCCATTTCCAAAGCTCTGAGCAGAACACACATACCAACAGCATTGTTCAGCATATATTCTTCTCTGAAGAAAACTGGAGCTATATTCTGTTTTGCCTTTTCAGCTTCTGAGATCACTAGGAAGGAAAGATTACAAAAAAAAAAAAAAAAAACGATTTAATAGTCAACGTTGTCAACTAGATCAAAAGTATTATGATAATTAAATACTGGGGGAAAGGGAGTACTCTAAAATGACTTGTTAAAGTTCTGAAGTTGCCCCTGCCACACAAATTATATTATAGTCACAGATCCATAGTCCAGTGTTAAAGCTTTGAGGCAAAAATTCCTATTCTTGTTTTCCATGCTTCTTACAAAATGTTAGATTAGAAATTACAGGCTGGGCATGGTGGCTCAAACCTGTAATTGTAGCACTTGGAGAAACCAGGTGGGAGGATTCCTTGAGGCTAGGAGTTTGAGATCAGCCTGGTGAGACTCAACAAAAAATGTTTTATTAGCTGGCTGCAGTGCCACGTCCCTGTAGTCCCAGATGCTCAGGAGGCTGAGCTGGGAGGATCACTTGAGCCCAGGATACTGAGGCTACAGTGAGCCAGGATCATACCACTGTACTCTGGCCTGGACAGAAGAGTGACACCCTGTCTTTTTAAAAAAAATAATAATATATTGCAGCAAACCACATTTTCTTTTGATTGTTTTCTCTAGCACTTAACATTTGCTAGACATACATTTCTTTTGGTAATATATCTTAATACAAAATGTATTATACATGTATGTGTATAGCGCTACAACATATCCCATGTCCTTAAATATTTCTGTCACATTCATTTCCCCCATGAAACATTTACTGAGCATCTACTACACACCAAGTAATGTTTTAGGTGTTGCAGATAATAAAGACAGCAACACAAGATGGCTGTCCTGGAGTTCAGATTGATACTAAAACATATTCTTTCTCCTATAAGAATTGGGGTGCTGTGAGAATGGGAGCAGGAGATGTGTAATTAAAAGAAGGCTTCCTAGAAGAGGTAACCCTAAGCCAAGTTTGAAAAGGTAAATAGGAATTTCCTAGAAAATGACAGGAAGAAAAATTCTGAGTAGGGGAAGCAGTACCCTACAAAGCCTCAAAGTCAAGAAAGAAGAGTAAAATCAAGAATCAAACAGTTTTAAAAGACTAAAGGGCAAAGGGAAAAGGTGAGGCTAGACAGGTAAATAATATACTGACATTCTTATTCACTAACATCAATAGAAATGTAACTTCTCAAAGACATTGCTACAGCATACCATTACCTGGCTTAAAAAACAAATGCTCAGTAAATATCTACTGAATAGTGAACACTATCAAATGGTTTCACTTCTATTGCAATATTCTATTACCCAGAGTTCACATCTTCTACCATATTCTTCCTCCAGTCAATCTCAAGACTGCTAACAAAGTTTCCTCTTCTATATACTGCAACTCATATGCCTTTCCTATCTTTAAGTCCTTTGAGATTTCTCTATTAAAACACAAACTAAACATTTCATAAATATGTTTCCTCCTTTACGGGAAAGTATTACACACAAAATGTTGTCTATTGACTTTTACACTAACTCTAGAATTCTCTTGTTTGTTTTTTGTCTGTTTTGAGACAGAATCTCACTTTGTTATCCAGGCTGGAGTGCAGTGGCACAATCTTGGCTCACTGCAACTTCTACCTCCCGGGTTCAAGCAATTCTCCTGCCTCAGTCTCCCAAGTAGTTGGGATTACAGGCATGCACCACCAAGCCCAGTTAATTTTTGTATTTTTAGTAGAGACGGGGTTTCACTATATTGGCCAGGCTGGTCTCAAACTCCCAACCTCAGGTGATCTGCCGGCTTGGGCCTCCTAACTCTAGAATTCTGGTATCTCTTCCTTCAAAATGTTTCATATGTTGACTTCTTTTCCTGGTTTTTTGGGGTGTTTGTTTTTGAAACAGAGCATTGCCCTGTCGCCAGGCTGGAGTGCAGTGGCACAATCTCAGCTCACTGCAACCTCCACCTCCCAGATTCAAGCAATTCTCCTGGCTCAGCCTCCCAAGTAGCTGGGAATACAGGCACAGGTGGCCATGCCCAGATAATTTTTCTTTTTTGTATTTTAGTAGAGACGGGGTTTCACCATGTTGCCCAAGCTGGTCTCAAACTCCTGAGCTCAGGCAATCCTCCCACCTCAGCCTCCCAAAGTGCTAAGATTACAGGTGTGAGCCACTGCACCCAGCCCTTTTACTGGTTTTTAAAAGAAAGATCTGACATCTACTTTTACCACTCTGAGGTTTCACTGATATATACCTAAACAAACAAATAAAAAATGACTGTCATTGTCTATCATCTTTTATTAAGCTCTTAATCACTGCTTACCAATTCTAAAAGGAAAGGAATATAAGTTTTATCACCTTTGGAATGAAACTCTTTTACCTCAAAACCTTTTCAAATTTCCTTCAAATCTTTTCTGACCTAATTTTATTCTAATCAATTAGTTTCATCTAAATTAAAATTAAATGTCCTTTACAATCATTTTTTGAAAATTTTCTGAGTGTCCACTTATCGTTTTGGACTACAATCTTTCAAGAAACTACATTTCCTGGACTTGAATCCACTGCTTTATATGTGTAAACTACAATAATTCTACAATTTGTAACTGTTATTTCCAAACATCAGTATAAAATTAGGCCTATATGCAGAAATAGCTCAGTCAGAAGAAGCTAATAAACTCAACACACAAAGCTCTGCCCATCTGTAAACTGACAAGATCACAGGCCAGACGAAAGGCTAACTCAAGGCTGAAAACAGTATTTTAAAATATGCACGTTGTTGGAAGGCCGAGGCAGGCGGATCGCCTGAGGTCAGGAGTTCAAGACCAGCCTGGCCAACGTGGTGAAACCCTGTCTCTACCAAAAATACAAAAATTAGCAGGGCATAGTGGCAGGCACCTGTAATCCCAGCTACTGAGGAAGCTGAGGCAGGAGAATTGTTTGAACCCAGGAGGTGGAGGTTGCAGCGAGGAGAGATCACGCCACTGCACTCCAGCCAGGGTGACAAGAGTGAAACTCTGTCTCAAAAAAATAAATAAATAAAATAATAATAATAATAAAATGCATGTTGTAGGCAAAACAACAGATTTCAAAAACAATTCAGTTAACAGATCAGTTTAAGCAAAGTTTTCATTAAATTGCAATTTTAAAATTCATTAATAAGTATCTGAAATTATATCCTGAATCCAGCTTTTTTCCTATTCCTAAGGTAATGGTTTACGTAACTCTGGTGAACAAGCCCAAATTACCTTCAGGCTATGTGTATGAGGTATATATGAAACCTAAAGGAATTCCCAATCCCCAAGATATGTCATTCTGTATATGCAAATATTCTAAAATCTAAAAAAGTCTAAACCACTTCTGGTCCCAAGCAATTTCAGATGAGGATACTCAACCTGTATAGATTGATAGAACCCCTGTTAAGTTTTCTGTCTTGTATGAACTAATTTTTCCATTTCGTCCATTGTTCTGGACTTTCACATTTTCATTGGCTCTTGATTCTTTCATCCTACTGATTGTTAGCTGTTCTTTACCAATCCCAAATCACTTGGACTTTTTATCAAATTATATGTGGTTTCACTCTGTTGCTTACACATTAAGAGTAAGACAGTGAGCCCTGTTATCAGCACAGTAGAAAGGTTATAATATATATAATATATTATATATTAATATATATATATAGTATATTCTATATATTTAATATACTATATTCTATATATAATACTATATATATTATATATAAATCTATATATATTATATATTAATATACTATATATATTAATATAATATACTATATATATTATATATAATACACTATATATTATATATAATATAATATATATATATATAATAACTATATATTATAATAATATTACTATATTTATATATAATATACTATATATTATATATAATGATACTCTGAGTATATATAGAGACACTGATGCTGAGAACAGACATTATAGTATAATCATGATTATGAAAAATAAAGACAGTTTCTCTTTTTATCTCAGCATGTTTAAACACATGTAAAGTATATTTACAATATAAATGCTATAAATAAGTACATAGAAGATGGTTGGTTTGGGATCATGAGTAGTGGGAAGCACAGGAAAAATTATGAACATATGAGAGCACGTCATTTTTGAAGAATGGCAAGTCAACATGGCCAGATAGGTCATAAGACTAACAGAACTGCTTAGTATCAGCTCTTCTAAAATATAAAGTGGACCCATATACCCTAACTGGACATTTTATTTGTGATTCAGGGAGAGAGACAACATATTTAAATTTCAAAAGGGTATTTGTGTAGTGAGGAAAAAAATCAGCTATTCTCCTCATTTGCTAATACTAACTGCAGAAAGTCTTCAAATTTTTCTTTTTTCTAAGTTAAGAATGTATTAACTTTATAATAAAAAATTCTAAGAAGTAAAGCAAATTACAAATTACTACAAAAATTTGACAATACTTGATCAGTTTTAGTGGGGCGGGGAACAGCATTCAGGTGAAAGGGAAAAGTTTTTACCTCTGATATCACCCCCAGCACAGAAAGCCTTTCCTCCAGCTCCCTTTATAATGATCAGGAAAGTTTCGGGATCTTGTTCCCACTTCTATTCAAATATAACAGAAGATGGTATAAACATATTATAAACACAAACTCATTAAAGTTATATGTATATGCACATATACGCAATAATATATTCATATACATATATGTGTGTGACAGTACATATTCTTATATAAGGGATATCCAGAAGAACAAATCTCATCCCATTCTTCATTGAATGAACTTCATTTGCTTTTCCCAGATAAAGTAGAGGCTTAGGCTATTTCAAAAGGTTGCTAGATGAGTACACTGTGTGATCCAAAGTTCAAGATGGCACCTGAAATCTTTGCCATAACTTTGATACCAAGTAAGGGGCATAATAATAATGTTACATAAACGTATAAATCTGGAGAACAAATCAACCCAAAGACTGCTGATAAATATAGCAATAACCTTTCTACTGTGCTGATACAGGGCTCACTGTCTTACTCTTAATGTGTAAGCAACAGAGTGAAACCACGTATAATACTGATAAAAAATCCAAGTGATTTGGGATTGGTAAAGACAGCTAACAAATAAGTAGGATGAAAGAATCAAGAGCCAATAAAAATGTGAAAGTCCAGAACAATGGACAAAATGAAAAATTAGTTTCCTACAGACAGAAAACTTAACAGGGGTTCTATCAATCTATACAGGTTGAGTATCCCTCATCTGAAATGCTTGGGACCAGAAGTGTTTCAGACTTTTTTAGATTTTAGAATATTTGCATATACAGAATGACATATCTTGGGGATTGGGAATTCCTTTAGGTTTCATATATACCTCATACACATAGCCTGAAGGTAATTAATTTTTTCCCTTAGGGATGCTGAATAAACAGTGTGTTGTGCACTTGTGTTTTGACTGCAACCCATCATGAGGCCAGGTGTGGAATTTTCCACTTGCGGCGTCATGTCAATACTTAAAGAGTTTTTGAATTTTGTAGCATTTTGAATTAAGGATGTTCAACCTGTACTACAGAATAAATATGTAACGCACAAGGAAGACGTAGCTGGACAGACGTGATTGCCCAAAAGGTTCGTTGAATACTGGACTATATTAATTACATTAATAGAAATGTTATTCTAACATGAACATTTCTAATTTCTTCCACTCTGGCCCAACTCTATTATTTGCAACATTTGGCTTATTTCTATGTATCACATTTTGAGACATATTATAATGGTATCTCAAACAGAAACACAAGAATGGAAGACAGACTCATCGAATGAAGAATTAAGGAATTGGTAGCCAGGGGAAAACCAGGATTTGTTCTACATCTGCATGGCAGACTACATTAGGTACTTATATACACTATTCACTTAATCTTTACATATCATCATCCTCATTTCAGAGCTGAGGAGACTGAGGTACGGACAGATTAACTTTCCCAGCTTACACAGTTAATAAATAGAAATCCGAGTTTCAAACCAGACAGTCTGACTTTAAGTCCTGTTTTTCTACTATTCCATGCTGTTCACTTACGAAAGTTTATGCCTTCTCTGAGAAAAAGCAGGCAGTTTAAAAGTAGCTGTCTGGCCGGGCGCAGTGGCTCACACCTGTAATCCCAGCACTTTGGAAGGCCAAGGTGGGCGGATCACGAAGTCAGGAGATTGAGACCATCCTGGCTAACACGGTGAAACCCCGTCTCTACTACAAAAAATTAGCCGGGTGTGATGGCAGGCACCTGTAGTCCCAGCTACTCCAGAGGCTGAGGCAGCAGAAAGGCGTGAACCTGGGAGGCGGAGCTTGCTTGCAGTGAGCCAAGATGGCGCCACTGCACTGCAGCCTGGGCGACAGAGCAAGACTCCTCTGTCTCAAAAAAAAAAAAAAAAAGCAGCTGTCTTCAAATGAAAAGGTCATCAGGTGGAAGCAGATTAGATTTGTACACTCATTCTCTCAGAGGCAGAAAAAGTATCACTAGTTTAAAGGTCAGAGAAATACACAGTGCCAGAACACAAAAAGAAACTTGCAAACAAATCAGTGCTACATAAAAGTCAAAGAATCTGCCTCAGGAGGCAGTGAGCTCCCTATCACCAGGGA
Organism: Rhinopithecus bieti; assembly: GCF_001698545.2. NCBI lineage: Eukaryota > Metazoa > Chordata > Mammalia > Primates > Cercopithecidae > Rhinopithecus > Rhinopithecus bieti. The sequence goes on along the minus strand of NW_016815004.1, from coordinate 559,349 downwards.
TGCTCAAGAATAACTGCACAGGGGAAGCACTGAAACCTCAAGAATCAATGGGGCTTACTGAGATGCAGATCCCAGATAATTATGTGATTCTATGGGAGAAAATACCAGAAGTGTCCTATTATGACATACTTTGAGAAGAATCCATATAACTGCAATAAGAAAATTACAAACCTTTAGCTGTGAATAAATCTGCCGAATCATATTAAGAGTCAGTGCATTGAGGAACTTTGGTCTGTTTAGTGTTATGACTCCCGCACAACCTTTTTTTTCCAATATTACATCTGCTGCTGCATCTGTGTGCTTGGACATTCTCTGTATAAACAAAGAATAACTTTATGATAAAATTTCTTAAGTTTTTATCACAAGCCAACATCAAAACATACATATCAAATGCAAATCTTGCATATTAATGGCAACTAAAGGAATGAATAGGTACATCTTACAAGTTTCTAAAGTTATTTAGATTATGTAGATGGACAATTCCAAAGCAAATCATACACACCTCCTAAATTTTTATTTCTGAGCCAACTGAATAAACTGACTTACTATAGACGCCAGTCTAGAATTTCTTGGACTTTGAAATACTCTTAAATCTTTTAATTTACTACTGTATATCAAGCTCTACGTTACATGCTGAGAAAGCAAAGATGAATAAGAGAGGGCAAATAATTCTTACTATTGTAGCTATGGTCAATTTGAAAATAGAGATGATATTTGAGTTGGGGCTTGATGTATCCCAAGAAAAAGGGGAGATGAGAATTCCAGGTAGAGGAAACCGCACATGCTAAGCCATAAGCAATGATTATTTGGAAATGTTTGTTAAGATGTTAAAACATTAGTGGAACAAAGGCTAGCTGAGGAAATGAGTGGTGAAAGGGTAGGCAGAATAAGTAGTTTGCAGACAGATTATATAATACGACAGACTTAAAAATTGATTTTGCAGTACTAACTAATAAAACACCTGTAAGGAACACAGTTTTAACTACACAGTGATTTCCCAGGACTCTGCTATACCCAACCATCAGGACTCATGGCATCACCATTCTTTTTTTAAGTTCTGGGATACATGTGCTGAATGTGGAGGTTTGTTACATAGGTATACATGTGCCATGGTGGTTTGCTATACCCATCTGTTACCTAGGTTTTAAGCCCTGCGTGCATTAGGTATTTGTTCCAAAGTTCTCCCTCCCCTTGCCTCCCACCCGCCAACAGACCCCGGTGCGTGATGTTCCCCTCCCTGTGTCTATGTGTTTTCATTGTTCAACTTCCACTTATGAGTGAGAACATACGGTGTTTGGTTTTCTGTTCCTGTGTTATTTTGCTGAGAATGATGGCTTCCAGCTTTATTCATGTCCCTGCAAAGGACACAAACTCATTGTTTTTTATGGCTGCATAGTATTCCATGGTGTGTATGTGCCGCATGTTCTTTATCCAGTCTTATCATTGATGGGCATCTGGGTTGGCTCCAAGTCTCTTGTTATTGTAAATAGTGCTGCAATACACATATGTGCACACGTATCTTTATAACAGAATGATTTATAATCCTTTGGGTACACACTCAGAAATGGGATTGCGGGGTCAAACAGTATTTCTGGTTCTAGATCCTTGAGGAATCGCCACACTGTCTTCCACAATGGTTGAATTTATACTCCCACCAACAGTGTAAAAGCGTTCTTATTTCTCCACAGCCTCACTAGCATCTGTTGTTGCCTGGCTTTTTATTCTTTTATTTTTATTTTCTTTCAGACGGAGTCTCACTCTGTCGACCAGGCTGGAGTGTAGTGGTTCCATCTCGGCTCACTGCAAGCTCCGCTTCCTGGGTTCATGCCATTCTCCTGCCTCAGCCTCCCAAGTAGCTGGGACTACAGGCACCTGCCACCACACCAGGCTAATTTTTTGTAATTTTAAAGAGACGGGGTTTCAACGTGTTAGCCAGGATGGTCTCAATCTCCTGACCTCGTGATCCGGCCACCTCGGCATCCCAAAGAGCTGGGATTACAGGCGTGAGCCTGCCTGACTTTTTAATAATCGCCATGCTAACTGGCGTGAGATAGTATCTCACTGAGGTTTTGATTTGCATTTCTCTAATGACCAGTAATGAGTTTTTCATGTTTGTTGGCCGTACACATGTCGTCTTTTGAGAAGTGTCTGTTCATATCCTTCGCTCACTTTTTGATAGGGTTGTTTTTTCTTGTATATTTGTTTCAGTTCCTTGGAGATTCTGGATATTAGACCTCTGTCAGATGGGTAGATTGCAAAACTTTTCTCCCATTCTGTAGGTTGCCTGTTCATGTTCACTCTGATGATAGTTTCTTTAGTGGTGCAGAAGCTCTTTAGTTTGATTAGATACCATTTGTCAGTTTTGGCTTTTGTTGCAATTGCTTTTGGTGTTTTGGTCATGAAGTCTTTGCCCATGCCTATGTCCTGAATAGTACTGCCTAAGTTTTCTTCTAGGGTTTTTACTGTTTTGGGTTTTACATTTAAGTCTTTAATTCATCTTGAGTTCATTTTTGTACAAGGTGTAAGGAAGGGGTCCAGTTTCAGCTTTCTGCATATGGCTAGTCAGTTTTCCCAGCACCACTTATTAAATAGGAAATCCTTTCCCCATTGCTTGTTTGTGTCAGGTATGTTGAAGATGGCACCACCATTCTTAACACATTCCTTTATGTAAAGGCAACACTTAAAACCTTGCATGGGAAAAGTGTGTAATGAAAAATTGAAAATTGAAATTGGAAAATTTTAACTGGAGAATGCCAATTAAAACTAAACAGCATACCTATTAGCAAAAATCTAATAACTAGAAGTACATATTTTGACTGCATTAAGCAACATGTTTATACAATGTTTAAGTTCTCCTTTATGAAATCAAGTTGCACATTTATTATTGGAGTTAATTTTGTAAAATCATCAGATAAAATAGAAATAATTTATATTCACTTAAAGTTACAGGAACAATTATTAAACAGAAAAGGTTGTGTTTCAATTTCATCTGAATTTCTGAGTTTCTCTAATGAGAAATTTAAATCAAAACTTTAGCAATAGTAAGATATATTTTGTAATCATACTGACAATTATCAAAGTCTGATACACACACACACACACATCTGATATATTCTTGAGTATAAGTAAACAAACGTACTGGGGAAGGATAAACTTACAGAACCTGAAAACAACAGTCTGATACTTTTTTTCACAGATAGATACACATGGATTTATTTTTCTAAATGCTAGGAAACAGTGTTACTTTTTTTTTTTTTTTTTTTTTTTTTTTTAGTTCCAGGGTACATGTGCAGGATTGTTACATAATTAAATTCATGTCATGGGGGTTTGTTGTACAGACTGCCACATAAACTTAGAATACATACAATAGTTATTTTTTTCTGCTCCTCTCCCTCCTCCTATCCTCGACCCTCAAGTAGGCCCCAGTGTCTGTTGCTTCCCTCTTTGTGTCCATGTGTTCACGTCATTTAGCTCCCACTTATAAGTGAGAACGTGCGGTATTTGGTTTTCTGTTCCTGCATTAGTTTGCTAAGGATGATGGCCTCCAGGTCCCTCCATGTTTCTGCAAAGGTCACAACTTCTTCTGTATTATGGCTGCATAGTATTCTATGGGGTATATGTACCAGATTTTCTTTATCCAATCTGCTACTGATGGGCATTTGGGTTGATTCCATGTCTTTACTATTGTGAATAGTCCTGCAGTGAACATATGTGTGCCTGTGTCTTTATGGTAGTATAATTTATATTCCTTTAGTATACACCCAGTAATGGAACTGCTGGGTCGAATGATAGTTCTGTTTCTAGCTCTTTGAGGAAATCGCCACACTGCTTTCCACAACGGTGGAACTAATTTACACTCCCATCAACAGTGTATACACGTTCCCTTTTCTCCACAACTTCCCAGCATCTGTTATTTTTTGACTTTAATAATAGTCATTCTGACTGGTGTGAGATGGTATCTCATCATGGTTTTGTTTTGCATTTCTCTAATGATCACTGATATTGAGCTTTTTTTTTTCCCATATGTGGTTGGCCGCATGTGTATCTTCTTCTGAAGTTTTTTTTCTCTCATAAATTTAAGTTTCTTATAGATGCTGGATATTGGACCTTTGTCAGATGCATAGTTGCAAACATTTTCTCCCATTCTGTAGGTTGTATGTTTGTTGATAGTTTCTTTTTCTGTACAGAAGCTCTTTAATAAGATCTCATGTGTCAATTTTTGCTTTTGTTCTTATTGTTTTTGGCATCTGCGTCATGAAATCTTTGCCCATTCCTCTGTCCAGAATGATACTGCCTAGGTTGTCTTCCGGGTTTTTACCGCTTTGGGTTTTACATTTAAGTCTTTAAGACTTAAATATATCTTAAAATAAAAATATCTCGTCTTGAGATAATTTTTGCATATGGTCTAAGGAAGGGGTCCAGTTTCATTTCTCCACATGTAGCTAGCCAGTTATCCCAGCACCATTTATTGAATAAGTAACCCTTTTGTCATTGCTTCTTTTAGTCAGGTTTGTCAAAGATTAGACACTTGTCTGTCTCAATGGCTGTAAATTAGTCTAAAGAGAAATCTACATGAATGTTGTAATTGGAAGTGAAGCAGCCTCCCCTGCTTACCAGGGGCATAAGCCATAAGAAAGATTAACTAAAAATGTTAATCTTAGTTAACATTTCCCACTCTCTTGCTGACTTTTCTTCCTGGAACCCAACCAGGCTTTCCTAGCAAAGACTGGAACCAGAGGGTGCTGGCTCACGAGGGAAACAGAGATCACTGCTAAATCCTTTCCCTTTATCTCCCATACAGAACAAAAGGCTTTATCTGCAGGGAGGGGAAGGAAAACCTCAAGCTTGTAGCCCTAGGGCTCTGATGTCTCATTCCAGTGGGGGAAGGAAACAGAGGCCTAATAAATAAAAGTCTTCATCTCAAAAGAGAAGCACTTCAAGACCATAGCCTAAGGACCTTAGTGTTTGTCAACAACAGCTGAAGAAAAGGAACTGGGGACAAAAGAAAAGGAAAACTTAACAAGGCAGTCAATCTCAATCCCCAGAGGAGGGAGAGGGAGTTGGGGGAAGAAGTGGCTGACTACAATGCAGAAGCATGGAAAATTGTAAGGGAATGGAACTCCTCTGCATGGTATTGGGGTGGTGGGCACATGATTTATAAATTTGTCAAAACTCACAGAAATGTGCATCACAGTGAACTTTAATGTACACCAACTGTCTTAGTCCATTCCTGTTGCTACAGCAAAATGCCTTTAACTGGGTAATTTACAAAGATTATAGAGGCTAGGAAGTTCAAAATCAAGATCAAGGCAAGTTCAAGTTCAAGATTCAGAGACTGGTAAGACCCTATTTTTCATGAGTTCTGTGTATCCACACATGGCACAAGGAAGGAAAAGGGCAAAAAGGATTAGTTAACTCCCTTCAACCTCTTTTATAAGAACACTAATCCATAAGGGTGGGGTGCTCATGACTTATCACTTCCCAAAAAGCCCCACCTCTTAAATACCATCACATTTGGTATTAGGCTCCAACATATGAATTTTGGAGGGACACATACATTCAAACCATAGCATGAGCTATCTTTTAAAAAGGAAAAAAATTACCCAGGATATCAGGGAATTCCAATATGGAATGCAGACTATGACAGATGAACTGTCAACTGAAGAATCAGAGATTCGTAAGTTTGGAAAAGACAGTTTTACTTCTCATAAAAGAGGCTGCAGGCTGACCAACCCACAGGCTGGGAAGCACAGCCTCTGGCAGAAGCCAAGAGCAAGCATTTCTAGCCAGGGAAAGATGAGACGGGAATTTATGCTGAACTGGCTGGTTACACAAACATATTCAACAAGTTAAGGAGGAGCTATGAATATTCACAAACAGGAGGCACATGCATGTACAGTAAGCCAACATGTATGCAACATGCATGCCATGTTAACTCTGGGGTGGAGACTTAACAATTAAATGTATCACAATTAGGCCCTATACATCAAAAGATGAAGTAGAGGAAATGGAATCCCACTGTGTGCAGCCTCCCTCCACAGACTGGCCAGAACCACTCCCATCATCCCTGGTCTTTTATTAGGAAGGAATGCTGGTCAGCTGCTGTGTCAAAATTGCAAAAAGAAGGAACAACAGTTAGGTGGTTGCTTGAAATTAGCAGGGGAAAAATTTAGGCTAGTCTCTGTGTAACTCTTAGGGAAGAAAGCCTAATGGTGGCTAACGAGGGAGGAGGTATTACAAACTCCCAATCCATCTTGGCCAGGAACTCATTCTTTCAGCTTTCTCTGGGGTCCCCTTGGCTGAGAGGGGGATCTAGTCATTTGAGGAAACAGGATTTTTTCTTTCTCAGAACCTAACTGAATTACACATTATGACATAACCTCAGTGAAGTGACTGTGGTGATGAGGAAGCTAACTAACTTTGGAAATCAGTGAAATGACTGAAAACTATATGGATGATAAAGGAACTGTACATCAACAGTGTACTATTATCAACACGGCTTTTCCTGGTAGCGGGGAGCAGGTAACAATTCTGCAACTGCTTTGCATATATACTAGGCTTAAATTAGTAAGTAATGGAGCCTGGCTCTCACTGTCAGGAGCAGAGTTACAGTTAGAACAAGAAGAGAAAGACAGAATGAACCCTGACCTATGGTACTGGATTAAAGACAAAGACATCACTATGAACTCATGTTTAGTTTAATATACATACACAGAATAAGTACAGAAACAATTATAGATATGCATGAATATATGGGTAAGTACATAGTGTATATGTATTCTATTACACATACATACATTATCCTAGCTCTATTCTCTGAGAGAAAGCCATGACACTCAGTAGCAAAGAGCACTCCCAGAGTCTAGATCTTGATTTCTAAATGCAATTCTCCAATAAAGGCAACCAGAGCTCCTTAGAGAAATGGCTGATTCCAGCACTAAGATAGGGAAAACACAAAATGAGTCCAGAGCACACCTTCTAGCACCAGAAAGGAAATGTTCAAAAAGAAAAAAAAAATTAAAAGGATGGGGTCACATGAAAGAAATACAGAAGCCAAAATGAAAGAATTCCTAATGGCCAGAACTGGAACAATGAAACAATCAATAATTTGATATTAGATGATAGCCCAAAGAATAAATATCCATGAGTCCACACAGAATAAATAAATGGAGGAGAAAAGATCATCTTCCTTACAGAATTCTAAATGACATACGTAGTTATCTCCCTTCCAAGAGACACAGCTTTGTCCCCTCACCTTTTGAGGGTGGGCTGGACTTACTGACTTGCTTTCAATAAGCAGAGCATGAAAGGGAAAAATAGTAACTTTACAGTGGAAAACAATAAATGATACTTACACAAAGGGATAAAAGTTGGCATTATCAATGATGTCATGTAGATATCACATACTCCCTGATGCATTTATCAAAACTCACAAAAACTCCCTGATACAATGTGATAAGAAGGGCAATTTTCCTCTGTCATATTCTTGCTAAAAACCTTAACTCTAGTCTAATTGTGAAAAAAACAACAGAGAAGCCCAGATGAGATGGTATTCTACAGGCTACCTGACCAGTACTCCTTACAACTGTCAAGGGCATGAAAAATACGGAAAGCTAAGTTGAGAAACTATCACAGACTAGAGGAGACTAAAAAGCATGACAAGTAAATACAGTGTCATTGATTCCTGGAACAGAATATTAATGAAAAAAAAGTGGTAAAATCCAAATAAAGTCTGGAGTTAACAGTGATACACAAATTGTCTTAGTTCATTTTCTGTTGCTCACAACAGAATACCTGAAGCTGTGTAATTTGTAAAGAAAAGGAATTTATTCCTTTCCTTACAGTTACGGAGGCTGATGTCCAAAGTCAAAAGGATACATCTAGTGAGGGCCTTCTTGCTGGTGGGGACTCTGCAGAGACCCAAGGAGGTACAGGGCATCATATGTCAAGGAAGCTAAGCATGCTAGCTCAGGTCTCTCTTACTTCTCTTACAAAGCCACCAGTCTCACTCCCATAACCCCATTAATCAATGAATGGATTCATCCTTCGTGAGGACAGAGGCCTCGTGACCCAATCACCTTTCAAAGGCCTTACATTTCAATATATCCATACTGGGGATTAAATTTCAAAATGAGTTCTGGAGGGGGCAAATATTCAAACCACAACACCAATGTTCTCAGTTTTGATAAGTGTACCATAGTAAGAATATTAGGCAGTTTGCTAGGGCTGCCATATCAAAGTACCACTACTTAAGTGGCTTAACCAACACAAACTTATTGTCTCATAGTTTTGAAGGCTACAAGTCTGAAATCAAGGGGTCAGCAGGGCAATGCTCCTGCTGAAGGTGCTAGGGAAGGATCTATCCTAGACTTCTTTCCTGGCTTCGGATAGTTTTCTGGCTTGCGGCAGCATAACTCCAATCTTCACATGACATTATCCTGTGTACATGACTATCTGCAAATTCCCCTTTTATAAGCATACCAGTCATATTGGATCCGGGCCCACCCTACTCAATTATGACCTTAACTAATTACACATACAACAACCCTATTTCCAGATTAGGTCACATTCTGAGGTACTGAGGACTAGGACTTCAACATATGAATTTTAGGGGACACAATTCAATCTATAATAGCAATGTAGAAACGCATTAGGGGAAACTGAAACTGGGTGAGAGGTATGTAAGAACTCTGTACTATCTTTTAAACTTACCTGTAGATCTAAAACTGTAAAATAATTTTAAAAATTATCTTAAAAGCTTATTTCTATAAAGTCAGTTGATAAAATATAACATTTTCTTAATAAGCTAAATAGATTCCCCACATCCAGCTGAACCCATAATTTCAGTAAGATTTTTTGTTTTTAACTCAAGGGGGCAACCACAGGTAAAATGGTGAAAACCAAAATTGCCTTGGTTTGCAACACTACTGATTTAGTGTCTATCTTTCTCAGGCACTTTTCCATAAACTATTAGCAAAAATGGAATGCTGTACGTTATTCTGCACCTCCCATGGTTAATTCAGCAACCTGCCATGGTCATCTTTCCATGTCACTACTACAGATAAAGCTGTCTTATTTTTTTTCTATGTTTCTATGGTAAAATAAAACACACACACAAAGACAACCACCCAAAGTATAATACAGAACTTAGTCAATTACTATAATGCAAAACTCTTGTAACCACTACCTAGGTCAAGAAATGGAACTTAGCTGCTGAGAGATGCTATCTGGCATGAGCACTGGAATTTCTCTGTACTTTACTGCTGGGTATGCTATGAATGGGTATGCCATGAACCCAAGGGCCTGACCACTCCTTGCCCAGGTCATTTTCAAGGTAGCCACCGTGAAGAAGAAGGTCTTAGCTGTGAGCCACCATGAAGAAGAAGGTAATGTCTTCCTCTGAGACAGACAGCAGACTTATTTACAGCTTGCTAAAACCAGCAGGTTTCCCAAATCGCATGACAATTGTACTATCATGCAATATTCTGCAAATGCAGACACTCATATGGGTCCTCTGTATCACTCCCCTGAGGCTTGAGGAGCAAGAGAAAACTTGCTCAGTGTTGCTCGTTGTACCACTCACAAAAAATTCTTTTTCTAATCCAAGATTGTCACGTCTTCTGCCAGCATCTATGAAATATTAACAAGCTAACTATTAGCTTGTATAGTACTACAGACTGAATGTTTGTGTCCCTCCAAAATTTGTATGTTGAAATCCTAACCCCCAAGGTGATGGCAGAAGAGGTGGGACCTTTGAGAGGTGATTAGGTCACGTTGGCCCTCATGAATGAGATTAATGCCCTTATAAAAGAAATCCTGGAGAGCTTCTTCACCCCTTCTACCACAAGAGGACACAGAGAGAAGATGGCCAACAAGGCTGTCTATGAACCAGGAAGCTGGCCATCACCAGACACCAAATCTGCTGGCCCCTTGATCTTGAACTCCCCAGCCTCCAGAACTATGAGAAATAAATTGTTTTTTATAAGCTACCTACCCATTTTACAGTATTTTGTTACAGCAGCTCAAATGGACTAAAACACTATCATCCACTGTATTCTTGGGAACTAGGAATCTAGATGTGGAGGAAAAGAGATTCAGATGTAGGATTAAAAGGGCTATGAATAATTCTAGGACACCATCTGGACATATATAAAAAGAACATGTGTGCTGTCATGACAATGATATGCACAGTATCATTTCATGCACTCCAAACACTATACCCTCAATACTGAATAGAACTACTTTCTAAAAGGAAAAAAAGAAAATGAAAATAGAAGTTTTCTCCATATCCAGATCAAAATTAAATGACCTTTTGCTCACTAAATTAAAATGGTGTTTAAGAATTTAAAATAGGCCAGGCATGGTGGCTCACACCTATAATTCTAGCACACTGAGGGGCCAAGTCAGGAAGATCATTTGCGCCCAGGAGTTCGAGGCCAGCCTGGGCAACGTAGAAACCTCATCTCTACAAAAAATTTAAAAATTAGCTGGGTTGGTGGTCCATACCTGTAGTCCTAGCTACTCGGGAGGCTAAGGCAGGAGGATCACCTGAGCCTAGGAGTTCGAGGCTACAGTGAGCTAGTATCACTACACTCCAGCCTGGGCAACACAGCAAGACCTTGTCTCATAACAAACAAAAAAAAGAGTTTAAAATAGATTATGGAGAAAGAAGAAAAAAAAGTATTTCCCTGAATATTTTTGTAGTAAGAATATTTCCAAATTAGTCTACAGATACAAATGAGGCTTCACTGACAGATTCCACTGGCTTTCATTAGCTTGACAAACCTTATATGCAGAAATGCAGAATTCTGTCCTCCCTTCTGGGTTCTATTCCCTACCTCTATCTCGGAAGCGTCACCACGAATGTCACGCTATTAACGCAAAATAATCCTGTCCACTTCTCATAACTCTGCCTGCAATACTGCCATCAATGGCATACTTCCATCACTCCACCATGAAATAAAAAGGATCTCTCTCTGTCTCTCTCTCTCTCACTCTCTCAGAAAGGCCACAGAAGAATTGCTTGGGATACATTTTCCCTACCCCTGAGGCACTCACAAAAGCAAACACTGAGACTCAGAACTATTCAACCCCCAGGCCCTGAGAGTCTTTATCTTCTTTCCAGGTGTTTTCTGCCCCATGCACCATAGTCGCCATGTGATCTGGATTCTGTCATGTCTTCCCATTCCACCTATGTACTTAGTCTAAATATGAGTCACTGACACCGCTCCTAGTTTTTTTTCTAGGAAACTCCTCAGCCTCCATGTACAACAGCTGAATAAAATAAGTAAGGGTAGCGCTGTAGTTCAAATATTTGCCCCCTCCAATGTGGCAATACCAAAAGGTGAGTCCTTTAAGAAGTGATTGGGCATGACAGTTCTGCTCACAAGAGCGGATTAACCCATTCATAAATTAATGGGTTAATGGATTAATGAGTTAATGAATCAATGGGTTAGTATGGGAGTAAGACTGTGGGTTTATAAGAGAAAGAGGGAGAACTGGGCTAGCACACTTAGCCTCCTCGTCACATGATGCCCTGTACCACCTTGGGACTCTACAGAGAGGACTCACCTGCAAAATGGCCCACGCCAGATGCAGCACCTTGACCTTGGACTTCTCAACCTACATTAACTACAAGAAATAAGTTCCTTTTCTTTACAAATTCCTCGGTTTTAGGTATTCTGTTATAAGCAACAGAAAAAAACAGACTAACACAGTTAGGAAGGGATATGCCAGGCTTTGTATCCCCATCTCCACTTAGGTTTAACAGAGGCACAGTTGCAATAGTTACTTAGTGCTCACTCTGTCAGAGGCTATAGAGCGTACAAAGCAAATCTATGAAGACAGATAGCCAGGACTCAAATCACACCTCATAATTACTAGCTGTGACATTTGGGCATGTTACTTAGCCTCTCTGTCCCTCAATTTCTGCCCTGTTATACAGAGATAAGGCTACAATCCCTTAATTCCTAAAATTTTCTAGATTTTGAAAACAGTACATACTAAATGCTTTATAAAATACCCCAAGAGGAGTCTAGGTCCTTGTAATACTTGATTACATAGTAATAAAGTGTTTTTGTATTTATGCACCAAACCATAAGTGTTCACACTGGTTAGGATAAAAACTAAAAGAGCTTCAAGTACATCCAGGTCAGATTTTGCCAATGCATTTACCACAAACTAACAAAAAACTTTTGGTTTTAGGGTTTTAGAATTGCAAATAAGAGATCTGTAGTATGTACCCCAGAGGAGTATCATGAGAATTAACTGAGCTAATAACATGACAAATACTTACAGTACCACCTAGAATACAGTGATATCAGATGACCTGTTATTGTTTTTATGTGCAATTTACTTGTCAGCCTCTATAAGAGATATAAAAGTGAATAAAATGTATTTCCTCCTTACAATCTGGTAAACTATGGATATTTAACTTTGCAAGGGTACCATTACAATAATAGCTAACGTATAAAATGACTGTTACATGCCATGCACTATGCTTTTTTTTTTTTTTTTTTTTGAGATGGAGTCTCACTCTGTCACCCAGGCTGGAGTACAGTGGCGCGATCTCGGCTCACTGCAAGCTCCACCTCCTGGGTTCACGCCATTCTCCTGCCTCAGCCTCCCAAGTAGCTGGGACTACAGGTGCCCGCCACCATGTCTGGCTAATTTTTTGTATTTTTTTAGTAGAGATGGGGTTTCACCATGTTAGCCAGGATGGTCTCGATCTCCTGACCTCGTGATCTGCCCGCCTCGGCCTCCCAAAGACTATGCTAGATTTTTTAATGCATTATTTTGATGGTTAACATTGAGTGTCAACCTGATTGGATTGAAGGATGCAAAGTGTTTTTCCTGGGTGTGTCTGTGTAGGTATTGCCAAAGAAGATTAACATTTCAGTCAGTGGACTGGGAGAGGTAGACCCACCCTCAGTCTGAGTGGGCATCGTCTAATCAGCTGCCAGCATGGCTAGGATAAAAGCAGGCAGAAGTTGGAAGGACTTGACTTGCTGAGTCTTCCAGCCTTCATCTTTCTCCGGTGCTGGATGCTTGCTACCCTCGAACATCAGCCTCTAAGTTCTTCAGCTTTTGAACTCTTAGACTTATACCAGTGGTTTGCCAGTGGCTCTCGGGCCTTTGGCCACAGACTGAAGGCTGCACTGTCAGCTTCCCTACTTTTGAGGTTTTAGGACTCAGGGTGATCCATCATTGGCTTCCTTGCTCCTCAATTTGCAGATGGCCTATCATGGGACTTTATCTTGTGATCATGTGAGTCAATTCTCCTTAATAAACTCCCTTTCATATATACATATGTCCTATTAGTTCTGTCCTTCTAGAGAATGCTGATTAATACAATTATCTTATTTATCATTTAAAAGCATTCTAAAGTAGATACTATTATTATTCTCATTTTATATATATCAAAAGGGAAGCTGTAAGAGACCAAGTACCCACCCAAGATGAAGTAGTGAACCCATTATTTAACCCAGGCATTCTGACTTGTAAGAACCATGGTTTTAACCATAATCTTATGCCACCTCCTACAAGGTATATGGGCCATGTCTTGACGCTACAGTTGAGAACCATGATGTACCAAGATCAAGGAAACCTGCCATACCAGTATTTCTCTACTTCTCTAACAATGACATTTTAAGTTACACATACAAATAATGCCCGCAAAACTTACCAAATGGTGCAGTATGGTATTAGTCCTTTTGAATGCATTAAACCTGAAACAAATGTGGAATAAAATGAGAACAGTAATGTGGGTAGTCATGCTTCAGTTTACAAATAGTATATCACCTTTTGTTTCAGCCTCTTCTAAAAGGTATTATTAGAACAAAAAGTTTTAAAAGGTTTAGCTCTCATTCACTGGTGGGAACATTAAATGGTATAGCCACTTGGCACATGAATTTTATGGTAACTTTTCATAACTGCCAAAATGTGGAAGTAACCAAGATGTTCTTCAATGGCTGGAAGACAAACCAATTTCAATACAACCATATAAAATATTATTCAGCCATGAAAAAGAGAAATGAGCTATTATGCCACAAAAAGAAATTGGACGAAAGTTAAATACATACATACTACTAAGCAAAAGAAGCCAGTCTGAAAAGGCTACACACTCTGATTTCAACTGTATGATATTCTGAAAAGGGCAAAATTATGAAATCAGTAGAAAGATCAGTGGTTGCCAGGGGTTTGGGGGAGTGAGTGAGGGATGTACAGTTGGAACACAGGAGATGTTTAGGGCAGTGAAGCTTATCTGTACGACAGTGTAATGGTTGATACATGTCCTTATTATTTGTCAAACTTTTCTGCTCAAATTTGCAGGTCATTTTTTCCATCAACTTAAAACTACTCTAAAAAATAAAGTCATTACTCTTAAGAAAAAACATTTGTTAAAGATGCAATACAAACAGCATTCTCAGACACTGTAGAGAGAGGTATAAATTGGTACTGCCTTTCTGGTAAACAGTTTGGAAACACAAATCCACAGCCTTTAAAATGATCACACCCTTCAATCCACTAATTCTGCAAGCATGTGCACTAGGGAAATCTCAGAAATATGACCAAAGTTTGATTGATAAATATGTTCACAATTATTTACATGATGGAAAAACTGAAAACAAAGTAAATGTCTAAGAATAGAGCATTATTTTAAAGACTGTGTCTATTAATACACACAGCCATTACACAACCACTAAAAATACTAACATGGAAAAGCAGTCATGACAAATCACAAAAGGAGAGCAAGCTACAAAACAATAAACACAACACACTTCTATTTTTGCTGTTTTAAAAGTGCTTGTTGGGCTAGGAATACAAAGCCTGAGACACAGCTTGACCAAAGTGACCACTGATAATGGACATGAAAATGGTGAGGGTGGGGTCACCTGGTAAGGGGCATGAACAAACATGGAACGTTGGAAATTGTCCCTATCCCGATGCTAATTACAGGACTGCAGGTATAAGTTCACTAAGCTATAAACTTCAGAACAGTGTACTCAAGTGCCTTATGTACATTATAATAAGAAAGTAAAAGGCAACACCGGGAAGGGCATTGATTAAGAGAGGCATGAGGAGGGCCTCCGGAAAGCTTGTTTCTTGATCCAGGTGCTGGTGATTTAGGTATGTTTAGTTCGTGAAAATTCATTATGTTGTATCATTATGCTTTGGGCTTTTTAAAAAATTTCCTAAAAGACATAGCTCTTGCCCTTGAGAAACCCACAATGTAATGACATGTGCACATAAAAATACTATAGTTAGAATATACTAAGATGCATGCTTTTTGTTTAAGAAACTAAATTTAAGATCTATGGAAAGAGGTCAAAGCTAGAATCAGTAGCTACAGCAGCCTGATAAGGGCTGTGCACATGTACAGATACATATACTATCTAATGGAACTGATAAACTGACAATCTGTTAATTTTTCAAGGATACTCTGAGATTATACAAAGACCAACAGCCTGAGGTTGCACAAAAGGCAGTATGACCAGTTACCACTTGTAACCACAACTTGGATGACTGGATTTATAAAAATATTTGTAATCCAACTTACCTTTCAAAATTTATATTTCTTTCTTTTTATATAACATTCAAATTGAATTATACAATAGAGAGAAACGACCTATTTGTTTAAGTCAGTCACAGTTCACATTCCTGAACTAGCATTTTTGAATTTGTCTCACCACAAGTAAAGTGTTCTTATCCTAGCCCAGTGATTCCAAGACTAGTCTGTGCATTAGAATCACCTGGAGACTTGGCTAGGCATGGTGGCTCATGCCTGTAATCCCAGCACTTTGGGAGGCCAAGGCAGGCAGATCACCTGAGGTCAGGAGTTCCAGACCAGCCTGGCCAACAAGGTGAAACCCCGTCTCTACTAAAAGTACAAAAATTAGCCGGGTATAGTGGCAGGCACCTGTAATTCCAGCTACTCAGGAGGCTGAGGCAGGAGAATAGCTTGAACCTGGGAGGCAGAGTGTAGAAAGTAAAAAGTTTCCTCTTCAAAGTTTTTCTTCTTGTTAAAGAATAAATCGTAAGTGTTAGAAATAATAATTTCTTTTAAAGACTTTCTTCAAGTCTCCTTGCTTTGTGCTAATAACTCCTTGTTAAGCCCTATCCTGCATAACTATTGGACATGCTCACAGGCACGTTCCAGCTCACAGCCTATGCCCCTTCCTTATTTAAAAATGTTATCCCTTCCTTAAACCTTTCATAAGCAAATTCTTTGTTCTTCCCTGCACTTACCTATTTACGCTATTAGCATATTGGGTATCAGTTTAAGAGTGTGAGGTCCCGCTCCAGCCAAAGGATGCACGACACAGCAGTAAGGACAACATAAATGCGTAAGGGATATAAATATGTCTGCTTTTCCTTTGTCAAATGTGCTCTCGCCATTGTTCCATCTGCGATTGAGCACCCTTCTGCAGAAAGTAAAAATTGCTTGCTGAGAAATCTTTTTGTCTCTATGCTGACTTTTCTTCACAGCACCAATCATCTAACAATTTTGGTATTTCTTTTTTTTTTTTTCTTTTTTTTTGAGACAGAGTCTCACTCTGTCGCCCGGGCTGGAGTGCAGTGGCCGGATCTCAGCTCACTGCAAGCTCCGCCTCCCAGGTTTACGCCATTCTCCTGCCTCAGCCTCCCGAGTAGCTTAGCTGGGACTACAGGTGCCCATCACCTCGCCTGGCTAGTTTTTTTTTTTCTACTTTTTAGTAGAGACGGGGTTTCACCGTGTTAGCCAGGATGGTCTCAATCTCCTGACCTCATGATCCGCCCGTCTCGGCCTCCCAAAGTGCTGGGATTACAGGCTTGAGCCACCGCACCGGGCCCAATTTTGGTATTTCTAACACAGAGGTTGCAGTGAGCTGAGACTGTGCCACTGCACTCCAGCCTGAGCGACAAGAGTGAGACTCTGTCTCCAAAAAAAAAAAAAAAAAA
>NW_016815004.1:524355-541986 GCF_001698545.2 Rhinopithecus bieti | reverse complement strand
AGGTAAAATTCCAAAGCTCAGGTCACACCCAAGACCAATTAAATCAAACTCTGAAGGTGGGGCACAGGCACAGATACTTTGTTTGAAGTTCCCCTAAATGATTTCAAAGAAGGAAGCTGTCTTTAAAAATCAACACTAACACTTTATAATTATGAAACTGAAGCAACAAAGCATATCTTATTTAGGGATACTTTCTAAATAAGGTTTTCATAATTACTTTTAAAGTGTGAACTACACTACCCTAAAACACCATTTCTAAAATGTTTTCAACTTGACTCAATTTTATCTTTTTGTAAATTTTAAATATAAAAATCCAGAATGACTTTAGATTCCTTAATGAGGCCAGTACCCAAATGTCGGTTCAAGAAGGTGTTGCCAGATTTGCAACTCTTATGTAATAGTTTAAGTACTAACTGCAGTGTTTTAACGAGTAAACAAAGAGAACTCCAAGTCCCAGTTTCATATATAAGGCAGAATTTAACTCTAAGTTAACGTAAACCTATCAAACAAAGCCACTGTACACAAAATTTATAGGTCACAAAAATCTGTGGACCAATTACAAAAAAATACATATATACAACCAAATTCCTTGCCAAATACTACATAATCATATTGCTTCCATTTGGTTGGTTGATTGATTTTATTTGAGATAGAGTCTTGCTGTGTCACCCAGGCTGGAGTACAGTGGCACAATCTTGGCTCACTGCAACCTCTGCTCCCAGGTTCCAGCGATTCTCCTGCCTCAACCTCTCGAATAACTGGGATTGCAGGTGTGCGTCACCACGCCCAGCTTATTTTTGTATTTTTAGTAGAGACGAGGTTTCTCCATGTTGGCCAGGCTAGTCTTTAACTCACAACCTCAGGTGATCTGCCTGCCTCAGCCTCCCAAAGTGCTGGGATTACAGGCGTGAGCCACCACACCTGGCCCACTTGTTCTAATTCAAATTCAGCTGTCATTTAAAATTTGATATTAGCTTTTATATCTCAAAATGTAATTGAGAATTCAGTGTCCCCAAGTAATTCTGAATTTATGATCTTTCCTTTCTACTGGCTCCAAAACTGCCATCTGGTGGAGAGGAAGAGAGCACGCACATCTCCTTTTTTTTTTTTTTTTTTTTGAGAAGGAGTCTCTGTCGCCCAGGCTGGAGTGCAGTGGCAAAATCTCGGCTCACTGCAGGCTCTGCCTCCCAGGTTCACACCATTCTCCTGCCTCAGCCTCCCGAGTAGCTGGGACTACAGGTGCCGGCCACCATGCCCAGCTAATTTTTTGTATTTTTAGTCGAGACGGGGTTTCACCACGTTAGCCAGCATGGCCATGATCTCTTGGCCTCTTGATCCGCCCGCCTCAGCCTCCCAAAGTGCTGAAATTACAGGTGTGAGCCACTGCGCCCAGCCTGCTACTTCTAATTTCTTAATTAACTTTATCAGGCTTATTTCCTTCAGCTGATGTTAACTTGGCTCTTTTTAGAACAATTCTCAAAGTATGGTTCTTGGACAAGTACCATCAACATCCCTGGAAACTTACTAGAAACTGAAATTCTCTGCCCCACCCCAGACCTACTGAACAAGAAACTGTGGGGCCCAGAAATCTGTGTTTAACAAACCCTCCAGGTGGTTATGATGTGTGTAGTTTAAATAAACAACTGTCTTAGATGAGAACTTTATCACTCAGGAACTTTTTGCAATTATCCAATAAAACAAACATGGCCTCATGCAATTAAACAACTACATGAAACTGCTTAAGCAGGAAGATGACATCACAAAGTAGTGCTTAGTGAAAATTATTATCCCAGAAGTAGGCAAGGTGTGAATAGAGCAGAAAATCAAGTCCAGGAGGCCAATAATTTAGGCATGGGGTGATGAAGAACAGCAGCTGTGGAAACAGAAGGGAGGGATATTATCACGAGTTATTATAGAGTAAAAACTCACTGGAAAAGAATGTCAAAAACGACTTTAAGATTTCAGACCAGGACAACTAGGAGAATATAGAAAAGACAGGGAAAGAAGCTCACTGGTTTGCAGGATGAAATACAAATTCAATTCTGAATTTGAGTTTGTACTAACATAAGCAGAAATATTCAACAGAAGAAAGACTAGAGCTTGAAAGAAAAGTTAGAACTAAAGGTATGTCTCATGCCACATGCACGTACAATCACTGAGGCATTGGAATCTCTCCGTTTTTTGTAAGGAATACATGAGAAGGCGACAGCTGAAAACTAACTGCCAGAAGGATGCCAACTGCAACTGTGGTATTGGTCAGTAGCGTTTTATTTCTGTATTCTATTTATTTATTTTTAGAGACAGGGTCTCACTGTCACCCAGGCTGCAGTGCAGTGGTATGATCACGGGCTCACTGCAGCCTCAATCTCCTGGACTCAAGCCTCCTGAACAGCTAAGACTACAGGCGCACACCACCACACCTAATTTTTAAATCTTTTGTAGAGACACAGTCTATGTTGCCCAGGCTGGTCTTGAATTCATGGGCTGTGATCCTCCAGCCACAGCTGCCCAAAGTGCTGGTATTACAGGCTTGAGTCACCATGCCCAGCCGAGCAGTGTTTTAAAACTACTAACATTATCTGGATGGAACGGCAGAGATTAAAAGAAGAAAAGAAAAGAAAACTACTAACATTTAAAAATCAAGAGATTTCACCTAAAATGCAGTTTTCCAGCTTTTCCAGAAAATCAGTAGTAATGGAAACCCTGAGTCTATATATTCTATAAGGGCAACAATGCCTGCAGGTGAGAAGCTGCCTCCTCTCCAGAGCACTCTATCCAGCTCACCAGTTTCCCCATGCTACCATCTAGCCAGCATCTTTCAATGCTTCCGTCTAGGCCTCTGCATTCAGGCTCATGATTCCTAACACAGAAAACAACCTAACAGAGCATCACAGATTGAGCCTTTGATCAACTAAGAAACAACTAAGTAGAAGTAAAAAAGAGAGGTAGTCAAAGAGCAAGAACCAAAACAATAGAGTTCAGCAGAGTACAGAGCAGATGGAAAAGGCAATGAGGCCTATTAACAACCTAAAAAGTAATCTCTTCCTGTCATTTTATTTTTAGAGACTAGGTTTTTCCATGTTGCCCAAGCTGGAGGGCAGTGGCGCAATTACAGTTCACTGTAAACTTGAACTCTGAGGCTCAAGTGATCCTCCCACCTCAGCCTCCCAAGCTGGAAGGATAGGCGTATGCCACCATACCCAGCTAGTTTTTTCTTATTTTTTGTAGAAACGGGGTCTTGCTATGTTGCTCAGAACTGTCTTGAACTCCCACGTTGACCTCTCAAAGTACTAGGATTACAGGCATGATCCACCACACCCAGCGAAAAGCAACCTCTCTGATGAGGCTTCCTGACTCCCTCTCCCTACCTAATCTGGCTCTCATAACTGTGTCCCTTAAGACACTTATCAGAATTGGTAACTAAAAATTACTTTTGTCTAATTATTTGTTTCCTATCTGCTCTCCTTTCAGACTCCAAGGAACAGTAGGAACACCAAGTAGTCCACAGTTGCTACAGGATAACAAAAATGCCTAGAACCATGCTTCCCAGCAAGTAGAACAGAACAGTAGGTAACTGTTCATTCATGAATATACTGGAGCCGAATCTGTGAAATTCAGGCTGGTAAAACTGTATTTAGTTGCATAAGCAGAAGTGCACCTCTGTGAGCTTCTGAGAAGAATGGCAGTCACTAAAGTAAAACCTCAGCGAGATTAACTCTGGCACTCTTGTACGGAAACAATTCACACTGGGAAGAGGAAAAAGTGGTAACTTTGAGACTACTGCTGAAACTTGAATCCACAGGAAGAGGTTAAGGTTTAGGAGTGTGGAAGAACTTAGGTAACTCTGAGAATCTAGAAGAATGATAGTGCCAAGAGAGATAAAGAATAAGGGTTATATTTATGTGCAAATTTGTTTTTCTTTTCCTTTTTTGTGTTGTTGTTGTTGTTGTTGTTTTGAGACAGAGTCTCACTCTGTCGCCCAGGCTGGAGTGCAGTGGTGCAATCTCAGCTCACTGCAACCTCCGCCTCCCAGGTTCTAGCAATTCTCCTGCCTCAGCCTCCCAAGTAGCTGGGATTACAGGCCCCTGCCACCACGCCCAGCTAAATTTTTTTGTATTTTTAGTAGAGACGGGGGTTTCACTATGTTGCCCAGCCTGGTCTTGAACTCCTGACCTCGTATGACATGCCCGCCTCGGCCTCCCAAAGTGCTGGGATTACAGGCATGAGCCCCCGCGCCTAGCCCTTAAGTGTAAATTTATATGTGAGTTGCAGCTGAGACATTAAGAGGGTTGTGACCAGCACTAGAGCTCAGAGAAGGTCAGATTAGACAAAGATTCGAGTTACCCTAAGAGAGATGATTTGAGAACCAAAAAAAAGTCCAAGAGCTAAACTGGCACTGGGGTAAGAGGAGAGGCGGCGGAGAGTGGCATTAGAAAAATAGGCCAGTACCAAAGAAGCCAAGGGAGGCCAGAGTTCAAGTGGGGTTGCCTAACACTGTCAACCATGGTCCAAGGCCTTTTCTCCTCTCAGAAACACTTTCCGTGGCACCGTATTCCCTTATACGCTTGAGGGTTACGCTACTGCGGACTGGACCACCTTGGCCTCTGCTTTCTAAGATAATGCCCACTCCAGGGCTGAGTCTGGAAAAGGTATCTCAGACCAAAGGCCCCAGAATGGTCCTGGCCTCACCTACAGAGTCTGCATCTTGGAACGTGGGGTGGAAGAAAGCCAAGCTGAATTGTGGAAATGACAGATCCTTTCCTAAGTCAGTTAACTTTAACAAACATGTCTTTCCAGTTTGTTTCTCTATTTGCTATTTGCTGACAACACTGAAAAAGCGGCAGTAACGATTACATGTACTGATTTTCTTAGTATTTACTAAATCTCTCCATGAGCTCGTGCAAGGACTAATTTTAAGGTATTAAAAAAAGCAGAAAAGCAACTCTTAAATGTATAACAAATATTTAGTGAGAATTAGGTCTGTGGATACAGTGTTAGACATCTAGACACTTTCCCCTGAAACTATTCTTCTTAAGTCAAAGAAATACCTCCAACCCTTTTCAGGAAACCCAGAAGGCAAACTCTAAGGCTTAAAGAATCCAGTAATTTAAGTTGTCCTTATTTTAAGGAAATAAACATGCTTCTCCCTTCAAGTGGGCGCAGCTGCTACCTGACATGACAGTACAGGGCCAGACAGTGGGGCTGTTGAAGACGCATGCAGCCTAAGTTCCTAAAGATGTGGCTACCAGATTTCTTAGGCTGAGTTAAAGACGCAGTGAGGGGTACTTTTGAAAAGTTAAACAACGTTTGCAAACATGCTCCCCCATGCCACGCTAAATGTCCCTCAACACTAGCCTTTAAGCTCCAGATGCCTGCACTGACGCTGGAGCCATACAAGAAAGCTGAATAAAATCACACCACGGGCAGAGAGAGGTGCAGCAAGTGGCAAAGCACCTGTGTGTGTTGGCTGCACAAAACATGCCGCACAATTCCTCTAGGCTGAATCCCTCCGTGTCCCCAAACTGCACCCAACTTTGAAGAAAGGAAAGTAATTGAGGCCAAAAGAATGAAAGTCGTGTGGGGACAAGGCTGAATTAAGAGCTAGAGTTGCAGAAAACGAGAGTGCTGCCGCAAAGAAGATGCTAGAGGGAAAAAGGAAAGACAGGGACGGAGGCTGGGGCTTGGGGAGGGCCAAGGTTGGGGTGGGCCAAGGTTGGGATCTCACAAATGCGCCTCTGAGCTCGACTCGAAACTTCGAGGCCAGCAGTCTCCACCCCCGGCCCTTTTCCCACTTTGGCGAGCGCCGCTGAAGAGCCTGCCCTTGGCTGCTCGCTCTCTCACTCACCTGGACATGAGCCTCCACACCTCCCGCTGCCCCATCGCCAAACACTCCGGAGCTAAAGCAACGGAACGAGAATCACGCGCACCCTTCCAGCGCCTCGCCTGAGCCCCGCCCACCGCCGTCCTCCCCCGCCGGGCAGAGATGACAAGTCCTCCAGAAAGCTAGAGCGACCGTTTCCGCTACGCGGCAGGGAGGGGCGGGGCAAGAACGACGCCTGGAGGAAATAGTTGAGGGCGGGGAAGGGAGATGGGACCGGTGCGGGGCGGGCCTGGAGTCGGGGACTGGGCGAGGGAGAAGGCGGAGAGCGAGCTGAGGCGGAGCGGGGAGAGGGAGGATAGAGCGGACTAGGGTGGATTCGCAGGAAAGGAGATTGCCCTCTAGAGGCTGTCTTAGCCCAAAGCGCAACCTGTTGTAGGCTTGACCTGCAAATTTGACCAGCAGGAAGTAATGTGAATGACTTTTCTGGAATTTTAGTAATTTTTTATTAAAATGTAAACTTAGTATTATTTAAGAATCAAGTAGAGCAATTACACTTGATAAAGGACATCGGGGTAGTTTATTCATTCCTAACCCAATATAGCCTAATTCGTTTAACATTAGGATTGAGACATTTTCAGTTTTCTTGGGAAAAGTTATAGATCCCCCATTCTTCCTCAAAGACAGAAAAGAGTGTTCTGATTAAGAGATAATAGATATGTCTTCCCAACTAAAGTAAAGTTACTGTTATCAGTGAAAGCCTAACTGCATTCAGAAAGTAGCTTACTCTTAAATGAGACCAACATTTAACTCAACTACTAGGATCCACTGTTAAATTGAGGAAAACGTTCCTCTGCTTCCAGATTCACCCAGATGTCTAGCAGAAGACATTTCATCGCCACTAGTAAGTACTGAAACATTTATCAGAAAGAAGAAATCCGGTGACAAATTTCAGAGAGGACACATGAAAGGAGTTATTCTTAGTACCTTAATACCTAAAGAGATACACTGTTGAGACTTTGATCAAAAATTACGTTGATAACCTAGGTCAAATGTAATAACCAAATGCCCACTGAGAAGAGGACAGACAACAGACATCACAGAAGGAACTCCTTACCTGCAATTTGGTTTTTAACTGGCTACAGGACATCACCATCTGACATCACCATCATGCCTCGTTCACTGAGGACAGAAATGAACCAGTCATCTGACCTAGCATGGTTTACTGGAAAAAGTATGGACTTTCCTGTTAGACAGACTGAGATTCAAACCTTCCTTGCCGCCCTAGCTTCATGTGTGTGAAACCTGAGTCTCAGGCCTCATCGTTAGAAGGGCCCTGTGCTTGTTTTAGTGTTGTGCTATTAATAATTTTTGAACAAGGAACCACAAATTTTCATTTTACACTAGGCCTGCAAATTACGTAATCAGTCCTATCCCTAGCACACTAATAGTTTAATGACCGTGAGCAAATTATATAGCTTTTCAGAACCTCCATTTTCTCATCTGAAAATGGATGTGCTGATGATTAAAGATTAGAGGTGTTTGTGACGATCCATTGAAATACAGAAGGAAATATGTGCATAAATTACTTAGGACCTCGTAGGTATCAAGACTTGTCAGTTATGCCACACCTTCCACCAAGCTGTCCTTCCTATTCCTAAATTCTCTATTTCTTCTGATGATGCTATCGTCTTCTGGCCTCCAGCTCTAGAAACCTTAGTCCTTTAAAAAAAATTATCTTAATATTCTATTCTGAAGATTTTCAAACATATAGCAAAATTATAAAAATTTAAAGCAAACACCTATGTGCTCACCACATAGATTCTACCTAGATTTACATTTTATCTTGCTTTATTCCTTATCCCAAATACCTTATTTTTAAATGCTTTTCAAAGTTAATTACAGGCATCGTTTTACTTCTCCCAAAATATGGCATGTGTCTTATTATCTAGAGTTAAATATTTGTTTACATATTTTCCCTTTTGACACAAAATTTACATACAATGAAATGCACAAATCTTAAGTGTACATTCACTGAGTTTGACAAACGTATACACTTGTGTAACCAAAATTCCTGAGATATAAACCATTGTCATCACCCCAAAAAGTTTCCTCTCACGATTTTCCAGACATTCTCTGCCTATCACTGCCTTCCCCACCCAACCCCCACCCCAGAAGCAACCACTGCTCTGTCTCGAGAACCACTGTTGTTTGTTTTCAGACAGGGTCTCACTCTACATCCAGGCTAGAGTACACTGCCACAGTCATAGCTGACAGCAGCTTCAACCTCCCTGGGCTCAAGCAATCCTCCCACCTCAGTCTCCTGAGTAGATGGGACTACAGGCACGTGCCACCACGCCCAGCTAGTTTTTTTTTTTTTTTTTGCAAGATAGGGTCTTGCCATGTTACCCAGGCTGGCCTCCAACTCCTGAGCTCAAGAGATCTCCCCGCCTCGATCTCCCAAAGTGCTAGGATTACAGGTGTTAAATACTGCACCCAATCTGATTTTTTCTACCATCAATTAGTTTTGCATTTTCTAAAAATTCATATAAAATGGAATCATACAGTGTGCACTTTTTGTGTATAGCATTTTTCACTTAGCAAAATGTCCGTATCGTGTGTGTCATGTGTATCAGTAATTTGCTCCATTTTATTACTGAGTAGTATTTTATATATGAATACACCATAGTTTACTGATCTGTGCTCCTCCTGATAGGTTCCTGGGCTGTTGCCAGTTTGGAGCTATTATGAATAAAGCTGCTGTAAACATTCTTGTGTAAATCTTTTGTAGACATATGTTTCCTTTTCTCTTGAGTATATTTATCTGTAAGTAGAATGTCTTGTTTATAGGGTATGTCAATGTTTGGTTTTATATGAAACAGCCAGACCCTTTTGTATCATTTTGGACAAGAATTCTGGTGGCATACAATCCACAGAATGAGGAATTATGTTTACAAATGATATATTTGATAAAAGGCTATCCATAATATGTAAAGAACTATCACAATTTAAATAACCGAATTTTAAAATGGACAACATTTGAATACACTATACAGCTCTCCAAAAAAGATATATGAATGATCAATAATCATATGAAAAGATGCTCAACAATATTAGCCATCTGGGAAATGCACATCAAAACCACAATGACTTCACACCCACCGTCATTTTTTAAAAAACAAGGGTTAGTGAGGAGAATTTGGAATCCTCAGACACCACTGGTGAGAATGTACAATGGTACGGCTATCTTGGAAAAATATCTGACAGTTCCTCAAATGGCTAACCAGAGTGACCATATGACCCAACAATTCCATACCTAGGTATATACCCAAAATAAATGAAAACATAGTCCTCACAAAACTTGTACATAATGTTTATGGCAGCATAACTGCCAAGAAGCAGAAATAACCCAAATGTCCATCAACTGATAAATAGGTAAAAACAAAAGTTATATATCTGTACAATGAAGTATTATTTGGCAAGAAACAGAAATGAAGTATCGATACATGGTACAACATGAGTAACCATGGAAAACACTGTGCTAAATGAAAGAAGCCAGTCATAATAGACCACATATTATATGATGCTATTTATATGAGTGTCTAGAATAAGCAAATTTGTACAGATAGAAAGTAGACTACAGGTTACCTAAGGCTGGAGAGGAGGTGGGAGAATTGGAGAGTGACAGCTAAGGGGTACAGGGTTTTCTGGTAGAGTAATGAAAGTATTCTAAAATGGATAGTGGTGATGGTTGGTTGAATCATATACTTTATATGGGTGAATTGTGTGGTATGTAAATTACATCTTAATTTTTAAATAAAGAATTCTGGTTGCTCCATATTCTCAGTCACATTTTGTGTTTATTAATCTTTTTAATTTTAGTCATGCTGGTGCGTGTGTGGTATTATCTCCTTGTGATTTTAATTTTCATTTTGCTAGTGTCTAACCATGTTGAGCACTTTTTCGTATGCTTATTATCTTCTTTTAATTTTCTTGCCCATTTTTAAATTGGGTTTTTTTTGTTGCTGTTGTTTTGTTTTTTGTTTAGATAAAGTTTCACTCTTGTTGCCCAGGCTACAGTGTAATAGCGCGATCTTGGCTCACTGCAACCTCCACTTCTGGCTAATTTTGTATTTTTAGTAGAGACGGGGTTTCTCCCTGTCGGTCAGGCTAGTCTCAACCTCCTGATCTCAGGTGATCCACCTGCCTTGGCCTCCCAAAGTGCTGGGATTATAGGCGTGACCCACTGTACCCGGGCTAATTGGGTTATCTTTTTATTCGTGTTTGATATTGTCTTTTTAAATTATTGTTCAATTATCTACTTCTGTTACAAATGACCCCTAAAATTTAGCAGCTTAAAGATACTAACATGTATTGTTTCTCAGAGATTCCGAGACTCAGGAATCAGGGAGAGACTTAGCCAGGTGGTTCTGGCTCAGAGTCTCTCATGAGACTGCAAAGCATTGACTGGGATTGCAGTCATCTGAATGCTCAGCTTCCAAACTCATGTTGTTGTTGGCAGGTTACAGGTCCTGCCACATGGGCCTCTCCATGGGGCTGCTCACAGTGTAGCAGCTGGCTTCCTCTGGAGAGAAAGAGCCCAGAGAAAGAGCCACAAAGACAGAAGCCACGGTATCTTGTAACCATCATCGCTGTTTATTTTATTGGTCACGTGGACCAACCCCGGTAAAGTATAGAAGATTTTACAAGAGTTCGAATACTCGGATGCAAGGATCCTTTCAGGCTGTTTGGAGCCTGGCTATCATACTTGATTTTATTTTTTTCTTTCCTCATTGCCAATCAGTCATCAAGCCATGCCAGTTATTTCTTTGAAAGATCTCTCAGATTTGTTCTATCCTCTCAACACCTCCACTGCTACCATTCTAGTACCTACCTGTAACTCATTCCAGATCTAACTTCTCTCTTGTCCCTCAACCATCACACCCTTCAATTCATTCTGCATTTTACTGAAAATAAATTTTCCTAAGATACAACTTTTGATGTATTATTCAGCTGCTAAATAATCTCACAATTGTCTATAGCTATGTTGTCCAAAAGTAGACACAGCTGACTACTGTGCACTTAAAATATGGCTAGTATAACTGAGGAACTGAATTTTAAAATTTACATTTAAAACTAAAGCAGTGTTAAAGTTTTTATATTGATTACATGTTAAAGTAACAGTATTTTGGATGTATTGGGTTAGAAAAAATATATTATTTAAATTAACTTCACCTGTGTCTTTTTACCTTTTCAATGGGGCTACTAGAAAATATTAAATTATGGCTGGGGGCGGTGGTTCATGCCTGTAATCCCAGCACTTTGAGAGGCTGAAGCAGGTGGATCACCTGAGGTCAGGAGTTCAAGACCAACCTGGCCAACATGGCGAAACCCCATCTCTACTAAAAACACAAAAATTAGCCAGGCATGGTGGCACATGCCTGTAATCCCAGCCACAGGCTGTTCCTCCCAGGGCTGAGGCAGGAGAATCGCTTGAACCCAGGAGGCGAAGGTTGCAGTGGCCGAGATTACACCATTGCACTCCAGCCTGGGCCACAAGAGCAGAACTTCGTCTCAAAAAAAAAAAAGTTAAATTACATATGCAGCACACATTGTATCTGTATTAAACAACAGTGGTCTAGAACATTCCCTTCAAACTGACTGGCTTTTAAGGCATCAGAAACGAGGCTTCACCTTAGCTACCCAACCTTATTTACCATTTACCTGCTCTTCTTCCTGTCACATGCATCTCTCCTGGATGCCTCTGAGTATATAATGTTGATGTTCTGCCACTGCTCCTCAGTCCATGCAATTCCTTATACCGGGAAAGCCATTCTTCTTTTATCCTCCTCCAAAATTTGTTCATCCTAAAGGCTCAAGTCTTATTTTTCTGCAGTAGTATTTTACTGTAACCTCTACTGAGCTCTCCTACCTGAATTTCAATTATACTTCTAATTCATAGTTCATTACTTCTCTCTCTCTCTCTCTCTCTCTCTCTCTCTCTCTCTCTCTCTCTCTCGATGAAGTCTCACTATGTTGCCCATGCTGGACTCGGATTCCTGAGCTCAATGTTCCTTCCACTTTAGCCTTCCCAGTAGCTGTTACTACAGGCACACACACTGCACCTGGCTTAAGACTTACTTCTTACGTAATTTTTTGTCTTAATTGAATGCTAATTTTCTCTCTCAAATTGTACATTCCTTGAGGATATGAACTGTATCTTATATTTTGTCTGAATCTTTCAAAAACCTAGTGCTGGGACATGGTAAGAGGGCTTACAAATTTGATATACTAATTATGAAGGAAATTTGTGTACAAATAACTTTGTTATCTTCTAACCAGTAGAAACCTGGCATTAATGTGGAAAAAATAAGGTTGTAAAAATTATTTGTCAGAATGCAAGTGCTCCTTGATATAAGTACCCATAACGTGAAAGATTATCCAGGAGCCAGCACAAGGGCTGAAGGATAGAAAAGTGACTCCCTCCTACTTTCCTTTGTTGGAAATCAATGATTGGCAATCAATGAAGGCTCTGGAGAACCTTACAAAAAGTCATTTTTGTTGGACTGAGGCCCCTCAGCACACCCAGCCCTGTCCCATACCCCTCTCCCTGAAGCTCTACCACCAGTGAACGATGTCTGAGAATGCCAGGAATGAAATGCAAGATGCTTATTTTGATTGTCCCAATAGTCCACTCCTGGAAGGACCTCTGAGATCCTGCCTTTTCCTAACTCTAACGGGCTGTGTTACCTAGTCAACTCTACTCTGCCTCCTCGTTCATGGGGTGAGTAGGAAATCTCAAGACTCAGCCCTCTACCCCTTTCACGCCTCTTGGAAATGTGCTAAAACCCACTCGTTTTCCTTCCTTTGCATTTGTGATTTTTCCAAAAATTTACAAAATGGTCTTTTGAGTGAAGACTGTATTTGACACCAACGTTCCTTGCCAAGCCAGAGCAAGGTTCTCTGACCCACAGTGAGCTCACTGGTCGCCACCCCAAGGATGTAAGCATGGAAGTCTCAGAGTTACCCCTTTGGCCAAGGCCAACTGTGGGATGCACGGATGTACAGAATGTAGACCACCTGCAAGAAGTCCCTGGTGTCATCCCAAACAAAGAGACCTGGGTCATACAACTAAAGGCCAAGAAGTAGGGCATTGTCCAACTACTACAGACAAGAACTGGGGAAAATAGAGCTTGATTCACTGACTCCAGACAGCAATGTTCATTTCAATTTATCAATCACAAAAAAGGTAGTATGGGATACTGTGAGGGCTGTAACCCAATAGCACTTAAGGGATTTACCATTCCCTCCTTTTCACTATGGGCATGAATGAGTATCCTTATGGATCCCAGGGTTTTGGAGGTACCAGCAGTTAAGTAATGAATTCCTCTGGATCCTTTCCCTTCTTTTTTGCTTCATATCCAAAGCAAGTTAAATCAGCCCTGTTGCAAGGCTAGTATTCATTAGATAAACATCAGTATGGTTATGTGATTGTTAAGACATTGAAATACTTCCAAAATGATTGGTAAATAGCCACTGCTCACTGACAGTGAGCATTTCCTTGGGCTCAAAGGATCCCCAAGAGGGTACTGATGAAGAAACCACCTGGCACCTGCCAGGTGACTGGCCATAGCTGACTACACTTGACTCCATCCCATGTGTTCACAGTGGGCCCAGATCCTTTTGGAGATGGCGCTCCTTGCGATAGTGCTTGCACACCAGAAGGGATGCATGTTGTCCATCAGGCTGTTCCTTCCAAGGCTGAGACTACCTGCTGCAGGCTGGCACACACAGACTTACCCCCAGGGCAGTTTAATGTACCATAGCTCTTCAACATTTTGAATATTACTCTTGCCTTTTTGTATGCTTGTGCTAATAATTTTGTGCAACCCAAAGAACAGACTGGACCACATGCATTATGGTGGCATTAATGAAAGGATCACGTAGGTTAAACTGGGAACTAAAAGTCTTTGGAAGGGGAGCCACATCTGGGGCCGTTTCTTGTCTATCTCCCTCTCTCGTTGGTCGGATGGAACCTCATGCAAACTTGTGGAATGTCTGCTTCTATTTGGTGCTTTGTCTAATCATGGAGGGGCCATTATGATCCAGGTTATGTGTTAGTGTTAGGCTCTGAAGCTTACATGGAGCCCTGGAAGCACACAGTAGGGCCACCTGTTATAGTGTTGGAATCAGAGAAAGCTTCCCAGGAAAGGTAACTGTTTTAGATAGAGAAATTCTGCACAGATGAAGCATAATAGGTGACTCCAGCATTTTGACAGTGGCACAACAGAGGTAGGGAAGAATCAGGTCTCTAGGGACTATGAAGCCTCTTTAAGGGTATTTAAGTGGAAAGATGACATAATCGGATTTGACTTCTATCAGTATCACTTTGAAGCAGGGTCAGTGGACCAGAGGAAACTGATCTCCCTATATGTTTTCTGTACCTTCATACTAACTTGACTTGCAAGAGATTTTGATTTGCTTTGGCTTGTCTGATTCCAACTCTAGCTCACAACATCATCTCATAATATTGCTTTTAAATAGTTATTTTTTACATTTCTATTTTGTTTTTATCACACTTGCAAATTGATTAATCTGTTTCTCATTTTCTGAACTCAGCAGAGCAATCTGATTAGCCTAGTGTAACTTTTTTGAGCTGTGCATAGGCCAACTTGGATCAAGAGGTCATGGAGTTTAATCATCCATTTGCATACTGGGAAAGTTCATGGGTTCCAAGATTATGTGGGTCTGGCAGGCAATTATGGCTTATTTCTCAGATCATCAACCAGTATCCATGCTTAGAGTATTTATTCAAATAGCAGCTGATCAGGATAGGAGCATTTATAAAATTGGGAAAATTTTAAATAAAGATAGTTCTGTTAGACCAAGAAACGTATGTATATATGTGCAGAAACATTTTAGAGAACTGCACACCCAAAATGTTAACAGTGGTTATCCTTGGGTGGTGGTGAAAATACGAGTGACTCACTTCTTCTCTATAATTATTTACATTTTCTATTATGTCACTTGAGACTAGATAGTTGTTTTGTAACAAAATAAAAGTGGTTTTAAGGAAATCAGGGAGCATTACACATATCTGCCACATTTTCCTTATGGCTAATTCCCAAAATACCTTTTGGACAATTTTGTCTTTACTACGTGCACTTGATTTCTAGGGAGTTGCCACTAGATGGTGAATATACTACATCAAACAAGATCGAAAGGCTTCCATTTGTTCAATAGGCTAATCCCTCCAAATGAAATTTCTTAGAAAAAAAAGTCAATACATTTTTCAACTTTGAGATATGGCATATCAAATTATGTCTCTAATAATTAAAATGAAAATACATACATAACACATTCACAACATAACACTGACATAAAGACTTAGTACTGTATTTTCCAAGAACATAAGCCTTGGTGCACAGAAATAGTACAATGTCCATTTGTAGTTTCAATATAATTTACTTATTTCTAATAGGAATGTCAAATTATCTTTATTATTTTAAAATATTCATTTTATGTAGATATAGTCTTGACCTCACTTTAAAATAAATATTTAAATTTAGCATTAAAACATTCCCAAATGAGTAAATTGATCTGTCCTACTAAATTTGATAAGTTGGTTTACAAATTCTATGATGTTCTATGAAACTAGTGTTACCCCAATACCAAAATCAGGCAAGAACACAACAAAAAAATAAAACTAGAGGCCAATATCGCTGTTGAACATAGATGCCAAACTCCTCCACAAAAATACTAGCAAACCCAACTGAACAGCACATAAAAAAGATAATTCATCATGATCAAGTGGACTTTATTCCAGGGATGCAAGGATGATTCAACATTCTCAAATCAATAAATGTGATTAACCACATCAACAGAATTAAAACAAAACCATTTGATCATCTCAATAGATGCAGAAAAGCATTTGATATAAACCAACATCCCTTTATGATAAAAACTCTCAACAAACTAGATACCTCAAAATAATAAAAGCTGTATATGACAAACCCACAACCAATTGATACTCATACTGGAAAAGTAGAAAAGTAGGAAGCATTCCCCCTAAGAACTAGAACAAGACAGGGAAGTCCACTCTCACCACCGCTATTCAACATAGTACTGAAATAACTAGTTAGAGCTATCAGGCAAGAGAAATAAATAAAGGACATCCAAACAAATTATCTTTGTTCATTGATGACATAATCTTATACCTAGAAAATCCCAAAGACTCCTCCAAAAGACTCATAGACTTGATCAACAACTTCAGTAAAGTTTTAGGATATAAAATCAATGTACAAAAATCAGTATCATTTTTATACACCAAATATTTTCAAGCTGAGAACTAAAGCAAAAACTCAATCCCATTTATAATAGCCACAGGAAAAAAATACAATACTGGAGTATATTTAACGAGGTGAAAGATCTCTACAAGGAAAATTACAAAACACTGTTGAAAGAAATTATACATAACACAAACAGACAAAAAAAAATCCCATGCTCATGGATTGAAAGAATCAATGTCCTTAAAATAACCTGCCCAAAGCCATCTGCAGATTCAACACAATACCTATCAAATTACCAATGTAATTCTTCACAGAATTAGAAAAAAAACTGTCCTAAAGTTGACATGGAACCAAAAAAGAGCCCAAATAACCAAAACAACCCTAAGCAACAAAAACAAAGCCAAAGACATGGCATTACATTGCTTCAAATTATGCAAGAAGGCTATAGTAACTAAAACAGCATGGTACTGGCACAAAAAAACACACATAGATTAATGGAACAGAATACAGAACCCCAAAATAAAGCCATATACCTACAACCAGCTGATCTTTGACAAAGTTGACAAAAATAAACCATGGGGAAAGGGCACCCTATTCATTAAATGGTGCTAGGAAAATTATCCAGTCATATGAGGAGGAATGAAACTGGACCCTTTTCTCTCATCATATACAAAAATTAACACAAGCTGATTAAAGACCTAAATGTAAGACCTGAAACTATAAAAGTCCCAGAAGAAAACCTAAGAAATACTCTTTTGGACATTGGCCTAGGCAAAGAATTTATGACTAACACCCCAAAGGCAAATGCAATGAAAACAAAAATAGACAAATGGGACTTAAACTAAAAAGCTTCTGCACAGCAAAAGAAATAATCAGCAGAATAAACTGACAACCTACAATATTACCTAAATAATGAGGCACCTTATATTACAGAAGGACATTATTTAACAAATTAAAAGACAGTATAATCACCATATCAGAGATCTATTTCTTATCTCCTCTTGCCCTTTCAGTCTCTTGTAGAAACTATTTGCAAATTATGCCTCTGACAAAGTGCTAATATCCAGAATCTACAAGGAACTCAACTCAACAAGAAAAAAACAAAAAAATCCCATTAAAAAGTGGGCAGTTCAGGAGTTTGAGGCTACACTGAGCTACGATTATACCACTGCACTGTACACTAGGCAACATGGCAGGGCAATCTCTTGCCAAAAAAAATAACAAAAAAAAAAAAGGTTGGTAAAGGACATGAACAGACATTTCTCAAAAAAAGACAAATAGGAAGCCAACAAACATACGAAAAATGCTCAACATCACTAATTTTCAGAGATACGCAAATTAAAACTACAATGAGATATCATCTTACTCCAGTAAGAATAGCTATTATTAAAAAATTACAAGGCCAGGTGCAGTGGCTCACGCCTGTAATCCCAGCACTTTGGGAGACCGAGGCAGGTGGATCACAAGGTCAGGCAATCAAGACCATCCTGGCTAACATGGTGAAACTCCGTCTCTACTAAAAAA